>NW_019943619.1:0-12029 GCF_002910315.2 Salvelinus sp. IW2-2015
CCCGCGAAGAGATGGGTAAATTGACGTGGTCCTGACTACCTGGGTAAAATGACTGGCTCCTGACTACCTGGTAATGACCTGGCTCTTGATGACTGGGTAATGATCCTTTGGCTCCTGACAACCTGGGTAAATGACCTGGCTCCTGAACGACCTGGGTAAATGACCTGGCTGCGTGACGAACCTTGGGTAATATGACCTGGCTCCTTGAGGACCTGGGTAATGACCTGGCTCCTGGACAACCTTGGCAATTACCTGAGTAATGACCTGTCCTGACGACCTGGGTAAATGACCTGGCTCCTGACGACCTAGGTAAAAGACCCTGCTCCTACTTCCTGGTAAATGACCTGGCTCCTGACCATAACTGGGTAAATGATCTGCTCCTGATGACCTGGGTAACATTTTTTACATTACAAACCACTTAGCATCACACAACGCTTTATCCAGAGCGACTACAAGTACATACATTCATACTTTTTTGTTCTGGGCCCGTGGGAATCGAACCCACAAACCCTGCGTTGCAAGCGCCAATGCCAACCAAACTGAAGCCACACGGGACCGTTAAATGACCTGGTCCTGATGACCTGGGTAAATGACCTGGTAATACCTGGCCTCCTGATTACCTGGGTAAATACCTGGCTCCTGATACCTGGGTAAAATGACCTGGCTCCTGACTACCTGGGTAAATGACTGGCTATCTTGATGACCTGGTAAAGACCTGGCTTCCTGACAACCTGGGATAAATGACCTGGCTCCTGACGACCTGGGTAAATGACCTGGCTGTGACGACTGGTAAATGACCTGGCTCCTGAGGGACCTGGGTAAATGACCTGGGTAAATGACCTGCTCCCGACGACCACCACGTGAGTAAATACTTGCTCCTTTGGCGGACGCTGGGTACATGACCTGGCTCCTGACTACCTGGGTAAATGACCTTGGCTCCTGACTACTGGTAAATGACCTGGCTCCTGATGACCTGGGTAAATGACCGGCTCCTGACAACTTGGCAATTACCTGAGTATATGACCTGGCTTCCTGACGACCTGGGTAAAGTGACCTGGCTCCTGACGACCTAGGAAAAGACCTGGCTCTTGATTCCTGGGTAAAATGACCTGGCCTGCTGACGTACTCTGGGTAAATGATCTTGGCTCCTGATGACGCTGGGTTACATTTTTTACATTTACTATTTTAGTATGTTAGCCAGACGGCTTTCTATCCAGAAGCGACTTACAAGCTACATACTCATACTTTTTTGTTCCTGGGCCCCCTGTGGAATCGAACCCACAACCCTGCGCGTTGCAAGCGCCCACATGCTTCAACAACTGAGCCAACACGCGACCGTAAATACCTGGCTCCTGAATGACTGGGTAAATGACCTGTGTAAATGATGGTCGATTACCTGGCTCCTAAATTGAACTGGTCTAGACTGACCTGGTCCTGGTACCTCGGAAATTGACCTGCTTCTGACTACCTGGGTCAATTACCTTGCTCTTGATGACTGGTTAAATGACCTGGCTTCCTGAACAACCGGGGTAAATGACCTGGCTCCTGCGACCTGGGCTTTTAAATGACCGGGTAAAGACCTGCCTCCCGACGACCTGGGTAAATGACCTGGGTAAATGCCCTGCTCCTGAACACCTGGGTAAATGACCTGCTTCCTGACTACCTGGGTAAATGACCTGGCCTCTGACTACCTGCGGTAAATGACCTGGCTCCTGAAGACCTGGGTAAATGACCTGGGTAAATGACCTGGCTCCTGACAGACCTGGGTAATGACTGGCTCTGGACGACCTGGCGTAAATGACCTGCCTCCCGACGCCTGGGTAAATGACCTGGGTAAATGACCTTGCTCCGACGACGTGGGTAAATGACTGGCTCCTGACACCTGGTAATGAACCTGGCTCCTGACTACCCTGGGTAAGATGACCTGCTCCTGAAGACCTGGGTAAATGACCTGTCCGTGACAACCGTGGGCAAATACCTGATAAATTACCTGCCTCCTGAGGAACCAGGCTCTGGACGACCTGGTAAAAGACCTGGCTCCTGACTACCTGGTAATGACGCCTGGGCTCCTGACGACCTGGGTAAATGACCTGGCTCCTGAATGACCTGTGAGAAATGACCTGGCTCCTGACACCTGGGCAAATTACCTGGGGTAAATACCTGGCTCCTGGACGACTGGGTCAAATGACTGCTCCCGGCGACTGGGTAAATGACCTGGGTAAATGACCTTGCTCCTGACGACGGGAAACCGGCTCGAATGACCTGGGGTAAACTGACTGTACCTGGTACTACCTGGCTGCTCTGAAATGACCTGGGCTCGCTGAAGACCTGGGTAAATGACTGGCTCCTGACAACCTGGGCAAAATACCTGAGTTAAATACCTGGCTCCTGACGACCTGGCTCCTGACGACCTGGGTAAAAGACCTGCTCCTGACTACTGGTAAATGACCTGGCTCCTGACTTACCTGGCTAAATGGACCTGGCTCTGATGACCCTGTGTAAATGGACCTGGCTCCTGACAACCTGGGTAAATTACCTGGCTCCTGGACCTGTGTTAAATGACCTGTCTCCTTGACAACCTGGGCAAATTACCTGGGTATAATGACCTGGCCCTGACGACCTGGGTAAATGAACCTGGCTTCCTGACGACCTGGGTAAATGACCTGGTAAAATGATCTGTCCTGACGACCTGGGCAAATGACCTGGAAATGACCTGAGCTCCTGACGACCTGGGTAAAATGACCTGGCTCCTGACGACCTGGGTAAATGGCCTGGCTCTGACGACCTGGGTAAATGACCTGGCTCTGATGCCTGGGTAAATGTGTGCACAAGGATCCCCAAACTGTGGGATCTCAGGAGAACCATCTTCGGGAACGGAGCCGATCGGACCCAAGCCTTGATCTGAGATGGCAGCGAGCCGAGTGAATACCACATCTCGGACCTAGTTAAAAAGAGGTGAGCGAAACACGCAAAGTGGAGTTTTTATCAAACGCTCGTATCGCTCTAGAGTGGTTCCAGTGTGAGGGCGTCACCTGGAGGTGTAAACAGGGCCCAGTCCAGGAGGCTCTGAGTGTGTATATCCTGTGTGGAGGGTAAACCAGGGCCGAGTCAAGGAGGCTCTGAGTGTGTAATTCCTGTGTGAGGCGGTCACCTTGGAGGTGTAAACGCGGCCCAGTCAGGAGGCTTCTGAGTGTGTATTCTGTGTGGAGGTGTAAACAGGCGCCGAAGTCAGGAGGCTGCTGAGTGTGATTATTCCTGTGTGAGGGGTCAACCGTTGGAGGTGTAAACAGGGCCCAGTCAGGAGGCTCTGAGTGTGTATTCCGTGGGGTAAGGTGTAAACAGGGCCGAGTCAGGGAGCTCTGAGTGGTATTCCAGTGTGAGGGGGGTCACCTTTGGAGAGTGTAAACAGGGCCAGTCCAGGAGGCTTGAGTGTGGTAGTTCCAGTGTGAGGGGGGTCACCTTGGAGGTGTAACAGGGCCATCGGAGGCTCTGAGTTGTGTAGTTCCTGTGTGAGGGGGGTCATCCTTGGAGGTGTAAACAGGGCAGAGTCAGAGGCTCTGAGTGTGATTCCCGTGTGAGGGGGTCACCTTGGAGTGTAAACAGGGCCCAGGCAGGAGGCTCTGAGTGTGTCCAGGCGGAGGGGGTCACCTTGGAGGTGTAAACAGGGCCCTGTATGGATGTGTATTCCAGTGTGAGGGGGTCACCTTGGAGGTGAGACAGGGCCCGAGTCAGTGGAGATGATCTGAAGTCAGTCGACTCAAAACACTCTATCATTGGTCCGTTGACGGGCCAACCTAGAGCAGTCCTGCAACTGAAATAAAAAAATACAGCTTAGCAGAGCCCAAGTCATTGGGGACGTCCTCGAGGGCGTGGAATGTTCTCGGCCTTCAAGGCCAGCGGATTTCACTTCTCATAGTATCCATTCCTGGACTTGATTCATTTCTGAGAAGCATCTGAAAAGTAATTGCTGCTGTGTCTCTGAGTCCTAGTAAAGTAAAGCAATGACCTACTCACTTGCTAATTTTAATTACAAAATACATTAGAGAAAGGGAAGGAATAAGAGAAAATCCCTCTTCTGTCTTGTCCTCAGGGACTGTCAACATAGCAGGATGTATGTCCTCCGCCTGCCTTGGCCCTCGACCATCTGATGGTCCTTGAATTATCTTTTTTGCTATATCCATCCATGGACTTGATTCATTTCTGAGAAGATCTGAAAAGATCATTTGCACACATTTGTATGCTAAGAATTTCCGTTCTGTATGACTGCTATGTGGTTAAATGTACACTTCAAATGCAGCTGTCCTACAACAGATCTGTCCTTCTTCTTGATCCAATTGCTTGTGTCCATGTTCTGTCCCTATAAGGAATTTCAAAGGAAGAGATAATGGGTGTCAAGATAGTCCTTACAGCATTAAAATATATATATAATATTAAATAACATATTGAAAGCATAAATGGCATCGACATTACCAATTCGAATGAAAATAGAAAGAACATATGGAGAAAGCACTAGCCAATACAGTCACTGCATTACATAACAGTAACTGCCAACAGGCCATTCACATTTCAAGATAATCCTTTGTACTCAGCAAAGTGTTCAATATTTTATCAGGCTGACGTGAAAGATTATACGCAACATTTTGCTGCGTGCAATACTGTTGTTTTGGCATTCTGAAGGGCATTTATACAAAAGAAGGTAGTCTAACAGACGTATTAATACCCATTATGCATTTGAATCCCATCTACAGCTACCATCTAAGATATTAATTTCCGCTCCACAGAGGGGCGTACATGTAACGTTGTCAAATAGGATTAGTATTTGTCCATGCTAAACGTTTCCCAAAATGGATAGTATTGTCCAGGTAACGTCCCAAAATGGATAGTAATTGGCCCATGTAACGTTTCCAAAAGGGCATGTATTTCCACTGTAACGTTTCCAAAAATGGGATAGTCATTTGTCCATGTAACGTGTTCCAAAATGGGATAGTATTGTCCATGTAACGTTTTCCAAAATGGATACGTAATTGTCCATGTAACGTTATGGCCCCCTTGTGAGTTAATAGTATTGCCATGCTGGGTAAGCAGCTATAATAAAGAGAGACCTCCATGGACGAATTCAGTTCGTTGTAACATCTCGTCTGGACAGGTACCGTCCGTAGTTAGAGTTAGTAGTTAACGTAGCTAGTTCATATCACAAAAGTGAAAAACTGCTCTAGATTAGGAAACTTACGTTAATGAGTGAAAGCCATGTTGGCTTTATGGAAACGATAGTACAAATATATGGGAAAGAATTATCAGTTGAGGGAAATAGATCCAAACTAGTTGTGCCTCGTAGGACATAACGTTAGCTAGCTAGTAACGTACTGGTACTTGTAGCTCATTACAACGCCGACGGTCCAAACCCAGCTTTTACTAATTATCTTACGGTCATTAACTATACGTAAGTTATGGAAGCTATTCAACAGAAAACCATCATTGTCTATCGTTATTCATTATTAGTTATTATATTATTATTAATATAATTATTTCGAGACTAGCATCGACCAAACTTAACCTTTTTAACTTGTTGTCGCAATCCAAACTTGTCACCATCGTTTTCAGTTGTAACTCGAGTTCCCGGAAGTTTCCAAGCAATCATCGGAGGTTCCTCGATGAACCAACCTTCTAACAAGTTCTTG
The DNA here is from genome assembly GCF_002910315.2 of Salvelinus sp. IW2-2015. NCBI lineage: Eukaryota > Metazoa > Chordata > Actinopteri > Salmoniformes > Salmonidae > Salvelinus > Salvelinus sp. IW2-2015. The sequence continues at coordinate 5,679 of NW_019943619.1, forward strand.
AAGAACCTTTTGGGGCTGTTTTTATTGAGAGAACCCCTACGGTTTCTAGGGGAATCTGAGAACAACTCCAGTTGAACTTCATTTTTAGAGTTGTAGTCGGCTCTATTTACTCTCAGATTCAAAACATGTTGATTAGCAATCAACGATCAAGTCAGCTGCTGCTGCCCAATACAGTATGAGGTAGACGGTGAAACTGACGTTAGAACCGGGTCATCAGCTGCTGCTGGCTCCAATACAGTATGAAGGTGAGACCGGTGAACTGATGTTGAACCGGCAGTCAGTTTCTGTGCTCCAATACAGTATAGGTGAGACGGTGAACTGATGTTGAACCGGGCAGTCAGTGCTTGCTGCCTCCAATACCAGTAGGAGGGAGACGGTGAACTGAATGTGACCGGGAGTCCAGCTTGCTGCTGCTCCAATACCAGTACTGAGGGTGAGACGGTGAACATGATGTTGAACCGGGCCAGTCAGTGCTGCTGCTCCAATATCAGTATGAAGGTAGATGTGAACTGATGTGGAACGGAGTCAGTTGCTGCGTCTCCAATACAGTATGAGGTGAGACGGTGATGATGTTGAACTGGGCAGTCAGCTGCTGCTTGCTCCAATACTACGTATGTACACACAACGATTACTGTGTGGAGAACAAAAGGCCACACACCAACATCAAAACCTTCGTCCCAACTGTAAAGTCTGGTGAGGGAGCAGCCTGGTTTTGGGGCTAGCTTTGCTGGCCTACAGGTCCTGGACAGCTTGCTAGCATCGACGGAAAAATGAATTCCCAAGTATATCAAGACATTTGCAGGAGAATGTTAGGCTGTCTGTCCGCCAATTGAAGCTCAACAGGACAACGACGTCAAACACAGAAGTAAATCAATCAAACACGAATGGATCTAGTTTATTCATTGTTGGTATCTGAAAAAGCTATTGCACATGTGGTGAAATTTATACCAAATCAGGAGGAACTTAGTCATTATCTTCAAACAATTCAACCTTAATTTGATACAGAATGTGCATAATGTAGCTTGCGTCAGCCCTACACTCTGAGGTGAAGGCCGAGAGCTGAATGACACAAGGAGTTCAAAGCCTTTATATCAAACTATCTTGTGCAATTAGAAAAACGTGATCTTGGTATGTGTCCGTGTGTGGAGAACGGACACAGACTAACTGGGAATTGGTCCGTCTCTTCTGTAGCAACAGCTTAGTTATTCTAGTTTTATCAGTGAGGTGTCAAAAACAAACCCAGGAGTCACTCTAGCCACAGTTCCTCTGAGTAGATCAATCGGTTCCCGGAATTGGGGGCAAGCAACGGCCTTTGGGCCTTCTGCCCGAGGTGTTGTCTAGAAGCTACGTCTGGAGATTAATCACGACCCTGCCTGAACTGTATGATTAGTAGAGTGAGCTGTAGTTTCCTCTAGCAGATAAATCAGACCGCCTGAACGGTGCTGTGATGTAGTAGGATTGTCGTTCCTAGGAGATAAATCAGATCCCCTGAAACTGTGTGATGTAAGTAGGGAGTTGTATTTTCTCTAGAGATAAATCAGACCCAGACTGAACTGTGTGATGTAGTAGGAGTTTGTAGTTTTCTCTAAGAGATAAATCAAGCCTCAGCCTGAACTGGTGTGATGAAGTAGGGAAGTTATGAGTTTCCTAGAGATAAATCAGACCCAGCCTGAACTGTGTGGATGTAGTAGGGAGTTGTAGTTTCTCTAGAGATAATCAGAACGCAGCACTGAACTGTGTGAATGTAGTAGGAGTTTAGTTTTCTCTAGAGTAAATCAGACCCAGACTGGAACTGTGTGTGTAGTAGGGAGTTGTAGCTTTCCTCTGAGATAAATCAGACCCAGCGCTGAACTGTGTGGATGTAGTAGGGAGTTGTAGTTTCCAACAGGCAATATTATTCTACATAGTTTAGCACATAAATACTTAATTAACTACAATGACCATAATCAATTGCGTGCCTACTTGTCTTGTCTAGCATTTCACTACAATAACATCTGCCTGTGACCTAATAACATTTGATTTATGAAGGTAATGTGTGTAAAATGTACTTTTCCCACACATCTCTTTTATATTGCTTATTCTCATGATTGCGTGCCATGACTGTCGTAAGGTCCATCCTGGTAATCTGAACCTTATGCAGCTTGGCGTGATCAGATGACAGAAGTTACATTTAGGTGCCAGTGTACTGGGCATAGATGCATCATATCCATTTACTTTGAATGCTTTTATATAATATGACTAAATGTGTTTCTTTCTGTGTTGCAGGGGCAATCATGAAATGGAACGGCAAGGGCCAACAGAACATGACATGAGCAGAGCTGTGGGAGACACTCAAGCCCCTGGTAGAGCCGGGGGGTGGTGTTTACCACTTCCACCAGCAGAGCTGTGGGAGACCACTCAAGCCCTGGTAGAGCCGGGGTGGTATTTACCACTCCACCAGCAGAGCTGTGGGAGACCACTCAAGCCCCTGGTAGAGCCGGGGGTGTGTTTACATTTACATTACATTTAAGGTCATTTAGCAGACGCTGCTTATCCAGAGTGACTTACAAATTGGTGCATTCACGTTATGATATCCAGTGAGACAACCACTTTACAATAGTGCACCACTCCACCACCCTTCAGCAGGCTGAAAAGTGATACTGTTTTTCATACTAAGAGGGACCAAGAGTCTGTTGATTGGTCATTGGGTTCATTTGTTTTGAAAATCAAATCAAGCTTATTTATACAGCACACTTCTCAGACATGTGCAACACAATGGCTTCACAGGAGAAAACAATGAAAATAAACAAAGATATTTGGTACACACACAAACAGAGAGACTAACAACTGAAAGACTAATTGAACATTCTAGGAATACCATTGATTACGCTTGTTTTTTAGGAGGGGCTCTGAAAGACACTATAGGGGTGTCCACTGAAAGTTGACTAGTAACAACAACTGGGACATAAAAGACACCCACCATGAGACCCACTAAATCTGCCCAAGAAGAGAAAAACTACAGAAAAACTCACATCAAACTTAAAGACAGGAAGTCCCAGTCCCCAATGTCATGCTCTAGTACATTTGGGTTGGCACATCTGAGAATGAACCCTGATATTCTAAAAGAAGGGCAACAACGTCAATATAATTGTACCTGAAAATTGTCAGTTGATTGCATAAATAATTATGATTACTAAATGTTACATGAATTGGAAATATTAAATATCAAAACCAAATGTTTGTTAATATGTATTGTATGTATAATATAGAACATAAAGTAATATGTATAAATCACTGATATCGATTCGGGGGGAAATCAGGTTGTACGTGCTTTTGAAACTAACAACTAAAAAAACTAATGGAAATGGGAGATATATTTCACCTCACTGGTTAGAGGACAACCTGCAGAAGACAGTCAGCTACATTGTGGAGTGATGCATTTAAATTTAGGGGTCGCTAAACAAAGGAACACAACACTTATTTGTCATCACTCATCGATATCACTTTGACATCAATTGTGCGAGTGGGAGATGAGGTTGCACGTCCTGTTAAAACTAACAGCTCAAAAACTACACGGAATCTGGGAGTAATGTGTACATCACTGGTTAGAAGACAACTTGTAGAAAACAGCTCGCTACATTTTGAAGTGTTGCATTTTGATTCAATTGGGTCACCAACATGGTAAGTGTAACACAGCTCTTTTTGTGTTAGTCACATTTTGTTAAACCACATAAATAGTACTCTTCCATTTCAGAGCCTGGATTTCCCCCCCTGAGGCTAATATCCATATCATGTTGAAATCAATAGAACAGGGGACAAACGTTTAGGGTTCTACATTGTGACATCATTAAAATACTCATACTACAATGTTAAAACATTCTACATTGTGACATCATTAAAATACTCATACTACAATGTTAAAACTGTTGGCATTAATTCATTGATATCACAAAAATAACTCCTTCATGTATGCATTTTCTGATGTTTGATCAGAGATCTTTTATCAGAGTATCTCTTGTCACACTGATCACAGCTATAAGGTTTCTCTCCTGTGTGTATTCTCTGGTGTAAATGTCAGCTGGCCAGATGTAGTTAACTCTTCCCGCATTGACCACAGCTATACGGTTTCTCTCCTGTGTGTATTCTCTGGTGTAGAGTCAGATTCTAGATGCACCAAAACTCTTCCCACATTGACCACAGCTATAAGGTTTCTCTCCTGTGTGTGTTCTCTGGTGTAATGTCAGAGAGCCAGATGTAGTAAAACTCTTCCCACATTGACCACAGCTGTAAGTTTCTCTCCTGTGTGTGTTCTCTTGTGTAATGTCAGCTGGTTAGATCTAAAAAACTCTTCCCACATTGACCACAGCTATAAGGTTTCTCTCCTGTGTGTGTTCTCTGGTGTAATGTCAGAGAGCCAGATGTAGTAAAACTCTTCCCACATTGACCACAGCTATAAGGTTTCTCTCCTGTGTGTGTTCTCTGGTGTAATGTCAAGCTGGATAGATGTTGTAAAACTCTTCACACATTGACCACAGTTATAAGGTTTCTCTCCTGTGTGTGTTCTCTTGGTGTACAGTCAGATTGCTAGATGTAGTAAAACTCTTCCCATCAACTAACATCAAGGCGGTGACCCGTTCCTGTAGGTTCATGCTCTACAACATTATAGGTTGCTATATAGGTTATTGTCCTGTTAGTACAGTTTTTTTGTATTCAGATCTCTGAAATGCACTCTACCTACGTAACATTTAATGTCTCCTTATATAAAGCTGGGAAAACAGTTTTCATGGGCACAGAAATTCCAAATCATTTCAGAGTTTGCTAAATCCAATGGTTCTAACCGAGAGCCACCTTAACACCTTAACTTTATTGACAACACCCAAATGGATACTATCATTAACGCGGTTCTTCAATAATTACACATCATTCTTAATACTGTAGCTGTTTAGTTAGTCACATGTTCAACTATCATCAGCTGATCCAGGAAATCATTTTCTGAACGACAGTCACATGACAAACATCACGACATGCAACAACAACCAAAGTGCCTCTTCATTCATTACTCTGGTAAAGACAGTTATGCCGTGCTCCACGTTGGATCCAACATCCCTAACAAATTGATGTTTATAATGTTATTGTCTGCTTGATTTACTGTAGGGTCTCGTTAGTCTGTTTGCACACAGAGATACTTTGCTCATAATGTGTAGAGAACTGTTCCTTGATGGATAGGCTATTGTACAACACACAGAGCTATTTTCCTTTATTTGTTGTTAGGTGAAGTTATGGGTCCTACAGTAGGTCTATGTTGTTGTTAGGTGAAGTTATGGGTCCTACAGTAGGTCTATGTTGTTGTTAGGTGAAGTTATGGGTCCTACAGTAGATCTATGTTATTGTTAGATGAAGTTATGGGTCCTACAGTAGGTCTATGTTATTGTTAGGTGGGAGTTATGTGCCAATTTGATAAACACTTAGTATACAAACCCTTATTGTCAGGCTGATGGCAAAGCTAGCCAAAGATAATTTTACTGGTTGAAGTATTTTTTAAACTATAAAGCAGTTGATTTTTGACAATAACACAAACATTTTAAGCAGGTGATTCAAGCGAGCCTTACAATTTATAATCCAATAGTAATGTGAAATACACTCATAATCAACCTGTAAATTGAGGCTATATTTTGCTTTCAACCTATGAGAACTCCCCTGAGTTTTCCCCCARGGTGGTGAATTAGTGACTAGACACGCTTAATTAATGTGAGTTTCCTTCAGTAGCACTCCTGATCTTATGCTGTAATATTCAGAATACATTGTGAAAATCTAAAATCTTCGCTCACCATTTTTGCTTCAGGCAGATATACTACATCCATAACTAGTGGTTTCCTCATTACCAGATATACTACATCCATAACTAGCGGTTTCCTCATTAGCAGATATACTACATCCATAACTACTGGTTTCCTCATTACCAGATATACTACATCCATAACTAGTGGTTTAGTTTTCCTCATTACCAGATATACTACATCCATAACTAGTTGGTTTCCTCATTAGCAGATATACTACATCCATAACTACTGGTTTCCTCATTACCAGATATAACTACATCCATAACTAAGTGGTTTCCTCATTACCAGATATACTACATCATAACTAGTGGTTTCCTCATTACCAGATATACTACATCCATAACTACTGGTTCCCTCATTACCAGATATACTACATCCATAACTAGTGGTTTCCTCATTACCAGATATACTACATCCATAACTAGTGGTTTCCTCATTACCAGATTATACTACATCCATAACTAGTTGTTTCCTCATTACCAGATATACTACATCCATAACTAGTGGTTTCCTCATTACCAGATATTCTACA
>NW_019943619.1:12345-52401 GCF_002910315.2 Salvelinus sp. IW2-2015
AACAGTGGATTTCTGCTGTTGTGGGCCTTTTAACCATCTGTCATTGTGGTTCACACAGGAGAGAGATGTGACTATCGTGGATCCTCTGGGGAGCCTCAACAACATCATGATGCTGAGGAGGCAGAGAAGAGTCTCTCCGGATCAGAACACCTCAAGAAACACCAGCAGAGACCCACAGGGAAGAAATCTCATTGCTGCTCTGACTGTGGGAAACGTTGCAAATATTCATCATACCTTAAAATACACCAGCGAGTACACACAGGAGAGAAACCTTATAGCTGTGATCAATGTGGGAAGAGTTTTACTCAGTCAAGCGCCCTGAAATCCCACCTAAAACTACACACAGGAGAGAAACCTTTTAGCTGTGATCAATGTGGGAAGAGATTTATTAAGTCTAGCAATCTGACAGTACACCAGAGAAAACACACAGGAAATAAATATTTTAGTTGTAATCAATGTGTGAAAAGTTTTATTACATCTAGAGATCTGACTGTACACCAGAGAACACACACAGGAGAGAAACCTTATAGCTGTGATCAGTGTGGGAAGAGTTTTATTACATCTAGCCATCTGACTAGACACCAGCGAGTACACACAGGAGAGAAACCATTCCACTGTTCAGATTGTGGAAAAAGATTCTCAACTTCACAGATTTTGAAGATGCACCAGAAAACACACACAGGAGAGAAATCGTATAGCTGTGCTCAATGTGGGAAGAGATTTACTCAGTCAAGCTCCCTGAAATCACACAGTAAACTACACACAGGAGAGAAACCTTTTATCTGTGATCAATGTGGGAAGAGATTTATTAATTCTAGCAATCTGACAGTACACCAGAGAAAACACACAGGAGAGAAACCTTATAGCTGTGATCAGTGTGGGAAAAGTTATATTACATCTAGCCATCTGACTATACACCAGCGGAGACACACAGGAGAGAAACTTCACCACTGTTCAGATTGTGGAAAAAGCTTTTCAACTTCACATACTTTGAAGATGCACCAGAAAACACACACAGGAGAGAAATCTTATAGCTGTGATCAATGTGGGAAGAGTTTTACTCAGTCAAGCTCCCTGAAATCCCACCATAAACTACACACAGGAGAGAAATCTTTTAGCTGTGATCAATGTGGGAAGAGTTTTACTACATCTAGCTATCTGACTATACACCAGCGGAGACACACAGGAGAGAAACCTTATAGCTGTGTTCAATGTGGGAAGAGATACTCTGATAAAAGTTATCTGATCAAACATCAGAAAATACATACATGAAGTTGTTTCATGATATCAATGAATTAATGTCACAATGTAGAATGTTTTAACATTGTAGTAGGAGTATTTTAATGATGTCACAATGTAGAAGCCTAAACCGTTTGTCCTGTTCTGATTGATTCAGCTGAATTGGATATTAGCCTTCAGGGGGAAATCCGGCTCTTGATTTGGGAGTATTATTATGTGATTAAAGTCAAAAGGTGGCAAACCTTTGCTTAATTGTGTTTACAATTAAGCAAAAGTGTAATTGTTTAATTGGTTAATTGTGTTACACAAGAGTTGTTGTTAACACTTACCACGTTGGTGACCCACTTGAATCAAACTGCAACACTTCAAAATGTAGCTAGCTTGTTTCTACAAGTGCAACCTCATCTCCTCCTGTCCGCACAATTGATTTCAAACATGATTCGATGAGTGATGACATAAGTTTTGTGTCATGTTTTGTGTTCCTTTGTTTAGCGACCCCTACATTTAAGTGCGTCACTCCAAATTGCAGCTGACTGTCTTCTGCGGGTTGTCCTCTAACCAGTGAGGTTAAGATATCTCTAATTTCAATGTGTTTGGTTTAGTTGTGTTAGTTTCAACAGCACGTACAACCTAATTTCCACCCTAATCGATATCAGTGATTTATTGCTACTTGTCAAAACAACAGCGTTTCTGGTGCTTGTGCTTTATAAGGAGCTGTTTTAAAAAATACAATTATTGTAGCAGATGTTTGTGTATATACACATGTTGGTTTTCAATTTATCCCAACTGTTTCTGCATATTGGTTATTGATTTGGACATGTTAAAAACTGTGTTTTGACATTGGGCCTATCCACCTAGCAACTATGCAATCAATATTTCATATTTACATTTCATGTAACATTTAGTAGTGATATTTATTCATGCAAGCAACTGACAATTTTTGGGGTACAATTATATTGACATTGTTACCCTGCTTTTAGAATTTTAAGGTTAATTCTCACATGTGCCAAACCAAATGTACTAGAGCATGACATTGGGGATTGGGCCCCGATCCAACAACATGCCTTTCGAGTGAACCCTGATAAGGGAGAGAAGCTCTGCAGTTAGGTGGAAAGTTACTATGGATATTGCAGGAGTTTCCTCTTGAAATCAGACATGTCTGTGGTAAGGACAACTTGGTTGCTGATTGTCTCAAGGGTGGGCAGTCAGAATGCTTTGTGTTTTGCGTTTTGCGCCAGTGCGTTGCCATGGATCACAATTTATTTTGACTGCACGTTTTTCCGTATTGGAGATTCATTTTGTTTGGGCTCGTTTCAAGGGGACGAGAGTTCTAGAAGCTAGTGAGGTTTCGGTTTCTTTTTGGGAAAAATAAATGTTGTTTTTAATTGTTGTTAGACAGACACCATGTTTATATTGTAGAAGGTGAAGCATTGTAGTTGATTATAATGTGAAATGGAAGTTGTTTTCTGTTGGTGGTGAGRATTCTCTTAAGGTGTTAGTCTTTGGTTTTTCCAGTTATGTTTTGAGGTTGTTCTTTAGTGAGTAGGATGCACTGATTGGTGTCACCTCGTTAGTCAGTATGTGTTACACCTGTGCTGGCTTGTCCATCTCATTAGTGAGAAGGTGTTTCACCTGAGCTGGTCCAGGTTCTATTTAAGAGTGTCTGGCCCAGTGCTCCAGTTGTCTTGATAGATGTGGAGAGTCAACACCTTTAGTTGCTCTACCTTTTTGGTTTGCTTCCTGTCTTTAAGTTTGGTGTTAGTTTTTCTCTTGTTTGCCTCTTCTTGGGCAGATTTAGTGGTTCTCATGGTGGGTGTCTTTTAGGTCCCAGTTGTTGTTACTAGTCAATTTTCAGTGGACACCCCCACAGTGATTTTCAGAGCCCCGCCTAAAAAAAAGAAAGCTTGAATTTTGGGATGGATATTGCATCCAATTAATATTTTAATCAATGGCATTTCCTTAGGGTGCTCATTAGTCTTTCAGTTGTTAGTCTTCTGTTTGTTGTGTACTAAATATTTTAAAAATGTATTTGTTTTTTCCTGTGAAGCCATTGTGTTGCATCCATGTCTGAAATGTGCTGTATAAATAAAGCTTGATTTGATTTCAACAAATGAACCCAATGACTGACCAATCAACAGACTCTTGGTCCCTTTTAGTATTTGTTAATGAATAGAATACAGTATATACATGTGAGATGAGTAATACATAGACTAAGATACAGTAGAATAGGATAGAATACAGTATATACATATGAGATGAGTAATGCAAAATATGTCAACATTATTAAAGTGACTAGTGTTCCATTTTTAAAGTGGCCAGTAATTCCAAGTCTATGTATATAGGCAGCAGCCTCTAATGTGCTAGTGATGGCTATTTAACAGTATTTAACAGTCTGATGGCCTTGAGATAGAAGCTGTTTTTCTGTCTCTCGGTTCCAGCTTTGATGCACCTGTACTGACCTCGCCTTCTGGATGATAATGGGGTGAACAGGCAGCGGCTCAGGTGGTTGTTGTCCTTGATGATCTTTTTGGCCTTCCTGTGACATCGGGTGCTGTAGATGTCCTGGAGGGCAGGTAGTTTGCCCCCGGTGATGTGTTGGGCAGACCGCATCACCAGAGGGGGGGGGGGTGCAGTTGCGGGCAGTGCAGTTGCCGTACCAGGCGGAGATACAGCCTGACAGGATGCTCTCAATTGTACACCTGTAAAAGTTTGTGAGGGTTTTAGGTGCCTAGCCAAATTTCTTCAGCCTCCTGAGGTTGAAGAGTTGCTGTTGCGCCTTCTTCACCACGTTTCTGTGTGGGTGGACCATTTCAGTTTCTCAGTGATGTGTACAACGAGGAACTTTCCACCTTCTCCACTGGATAGGGGGGTGCTCCCTCTGCGGTTTCCTGAATTCCACGATCATCTCCTTTGTTTTGTTGACGTTGGGCGAGAAAATTTGAAGTGGGTCTAGGGTATCAGGTAAGGTAGAGGTGATATGATCCTTGACTAGTCTCTCAAAGCACTTCATGATGACGGAAGTGAGTGCTACGGGGCGATAGTCATTTAGTTCAGTTACCTTTGCTTTACCAGCTCCCGAGTGGCGCTACGGTCTAAGGCACTGCATCTCAGTGCAAGAGGCGTCACGAGGCGTCCCTGGTTCGAATCCAGGCTGAATCACATCAGTGATTGGGAGTCCCATAGGGACGCACAATTGGCCCAGCATCGTCCGGGTTTGGCTGGGGTAGGCCGTCATTGTAAATAAGAATTTGTTCTTAACTGACTTGCCTAGTTAAATAAAAATATATATTGGGTACAGGAACAATGGTGGACGTCTTGAAGCATGTGGGGACAGTAGACTGGGATAGGGAGAGATTGGGGTTTATATATATATTGGGTACAGGAACAATGGTGGACAACTTGAAGCATGTGGGGACAGTAGACTGGGATAGGGAGAGATTGAATATYTCCGTAATATGTCTCATAGCAACGGGTCTGAATACTTATGTAAATTAAGGTATTTCTGTTTTTTATTTGTAATAAATTTCCGATAATTTCTATAAGCTGCTTTCGCTTTGTCATTACGGGGTATTGTGTGTAGATTGATGAGGAACATTTTCAATTTAATCAATTTTAGAATAAGGCTAAGGTAACAAAATGTGTAAAAAGCCAAGGGGTCTGAATACTTTCCGAATGCGCTGTAAACTAAAGTATTTTTTATTTATTATTAAGTACATTTAAAATGAACTTTGTCTAAAAATAAGATATTTCCTCAACTGCGTTTCCCACTCCAGTCAGCAGACGGCGATGTGCGTCTTTCAGGCGATGCTGCCAGCGTAACGTATTGTAACGACCCGGTATTGTGTTCTGTGTTTGTGGGTGTGTTATGGTTCTCATGGCTACTAGCAGGGGTTAAATATGTCAGGACAGATGGAAAGGTTGGGGGGGTATGATGGGTAATCCCGCGGGATTTGGAAATGCATAAATAGGGATTACTGTCTCATCTTTATTTCGTTCTGTTCGGGGCCTTGATCTGTTCCTATGAGAGTGACCCTTAACTCGACAGGGTAACATTGTGTACGTTCGGCATTTAGCGGCGTGGGCTGTGGCCGGAACAATAGCCCAGTTTAGGAATAAACCTGTGTTCTGACCTGCACACCTAGAGTCCGTCTCTTTTCCAGTTATGACCCAGCCGGGTCATTACATTGGTGTCAGAAGTGCTTTCGAACTACGGGATAGAGACTAGGCGAGTTAGCTGTTCAGTATAGGCCGGGTTGGCTTTAGCYTGACTCGCATCTACGGTCATGATGCRTGGGGCGAGGCGGAAAATTAAGGAAGAGTCGGACAAAGTGTCCGTTGTGGGCTCGGGGGTACCCGGTCGGGAGGGTCAGGCGGCGACTGCCATAGGGAAGCTGGAGAGCCACATGGCGGGAGTTAAATTGTCAGTCAGCAAGATGGCAGAACTGGCGGGTTTTCCTTCACATCGCTCGAGAGCAGACGTCACGGCGACGGGGATATCGACGTCACCGGGTGCGGAAATGGCTGGGCCTGCATATGTAAACAGAGATGGCAGCGACCTATTGCCATTAGCCACGGTAGCGGCTAAACTACCAAAGTTCAATGGACAAGGTAAATGMGAAGTTTTTTTCACTCAATTCGAGTTGTTGGCTAGAGCCGGGAGGTGGTCTGACGAGACGAAAGCGTTACAGCTTGCCCTGAGCCTGGCAGAGGAGGCGTCGGAATGCCTGCTAACGCTAGCCCCGGACGAGAGGGGCGACTACGGTGCGCTAGTGGAGGCATTGGGGGGCCGTTRCGGCAGCGACGCGCAGCCCAACATGCTGCGGATTGAACTGAGTAACAAAAAGAGACTTCAGGGGGAATCATTAAAGGCGTTGGCAAGTGGTATTCTGAGCCTGACCAGGCGGGCTTATGCAACTATGCCGATTGGGGTGCAAGACGAGCTGGCACGGGACAGTTTTATTAGAGCGCTCTCTTCCACCGAACTGGGTAAGCATGTTCAGATGGCGGACCCACCATCTCTGCGGCGCTGCAGTGAGAATAGCCAGGAAGAGGGAGCTGATCTGGGGTGAGGGAGTGAGAGTGGAAGTCGCCAGTCCAACCAGAGGTGAGAGCAGCGGTGGCTGGGGTGCCAGGGGTCACAAAACCGAGGGTTGACGAGTTGGGCGGGGTAGTCAGATCTTGTTCTGTCTTTGTCTGGAGTAGGCTCTCAGGCAAACGTCGCAGTGTCAGCTCATCCTATTGTGTTTGTTGGGCTGCTACATTCTTTCGGGAGTGTGAGATTCTCGTAATGTGGACATTCAGTCGTGTTCTCGTTCTGGGGGGCGGGCACCCCCCCGCCCCGAACCCCATTGTAAGCAAAGGAGGTCCAGCAGCGAACAAGAGGGTGGGGACCTGCTCCCCCAGGGTGTAGCTGCCGCCGTGTTTCCTAGTCGGTAGTTGTGGTGGGACGTACCACCGTTGGGGACTTCTGCAATGTCATCGTCAAGGTAGAGGGGGTGGAATGTTTGGCCCTGGTCGACACGGGCTCTACAGTAACCTGGTGAGACAGACATACTACCTGTTGGGGTGCGGGTGGAGCCGACCCTTGTCCAGCTACGGACTGTCACGGGGGAGCTAGCCCCCATGTTAGGGAAGTGTCAGCTATCTGTGACTGTGGGGGGGAGAACTGTGGGGTGTCCGGTGTGGTAGCAGCGGTGCAGGACCCCTGTATACTGGGAATGGACTTTTGTGAAACTGTGGGGCTCAGTTGGACTTAGCGTGGGGGCACTTTGAGGCTGTCGGGGGGGCCCACAGTGGGAATGTCCTTCGGAGGGCCAGCAGGGGGCAGGGCTGTCCCTCCGTCTTCCTCCAAGCTTGCAGAAACTCCACCGGTCATCCCGGCTGCTCCCTTGGTCGTTGTGCCATCCCAGCAGCTGTCTCCGCGGGCGACGGCTCTTCACTCCCATCATGGTGCAAGCACAGGCAGCCCAGTAGCCCAAAACACACTGGCTCCTTCACCCCATCAGGCCCGACGGGGGGAGAGGAAGCTATCGACGCCGTGAGGCTGTGTGGCTGAAGACTGTCAGGGTCTGGATGAGGGACAACAGAGACAGTTAAAGCAGCTGCTGTTGACTTTAAAGATAGCTTCGCTTGGGGGAAGATGAGGTAGGACAAACGCACCTAGTTCAGCACGAAATAGACACTGGGGACGCCCGACCCATTAAATATCGGCCCCGTCGTATTCCCTTGCCAGGAGGGAAGCAGCAGACACAGCTATTGTTGACATGTTGCGGGGATTTCATTGAGCATCAAGATAGCCCATGGTCCGCGCCGGTCGTCATGGTGCCTAAGAAAGGGGGTAAACTTAGGTTTTGTGTTGACTACAGGGGCCTAAATTCTGTCACCACTAAAGACTCTTATCCCCTACCGAGGATTGATGAGTCGCTAGACCACGTGAGAGGGTCCTCGTGGTTCCTCCTCCTTGATCTGCGCAGTGGCTACTGGCAGGTGCCCCTCTCGCCAGGGGCACGTGAAAAACGGCCTTCTCCACGGATAGGGGCATTGGCAGTTCAAGGTGCTGTGCTTCGGCTCTGTAATGCTCCTGCCACCTTTGAGAGGCTCATGGACAGAGTGCTGGCGGGGGTTCCGAGAGAGAGTGTGTTTGTGTACCTAGACGACATATTGGTGCACGGCACTCGTTTGAGGGGGCACTGGGGGCAATTAGGCGAGTGTTGGAGAGGATCTCGGGGGCGGGGCTAAAATTACATCGCGGAAGTGCCATTTCATGCAAAGGGAGGTGGCGTTCCTGGGGCATCAGTGGGTGGTGAGGGCATCAGCACGATGCCAGACAAAGTAGAGGCTGTGAGGGGTGGCCAGTTCCAGGGGGGAAAAAAAGAGGTTAAGAGCTTCCTGGGGCTGGCATCCTACTATCGTAGGTTTGTGAAGGGGTTTGCGGGGTAGCGGCTCCTTTGAACCACCTTCTCAAGGAGGACACTGTTTTTCAGTGGACCGAAGAGCACCAGCGGGCGTTTGAGGCCCTCAAATGTGCCCTGATGGAGGCCCCTGTCCTGGCCTCACCAGACCCGAACCGTCCGTTCATCCTGGACACCACGCAAGCAATGAGGTTTGGGGGCTGTGCTGGCTCAGCGTGGCCTGATGGGGAACACGTAGTAGCTTATTACAGCAGAATTTTGATAAGGCTGAAAAACGCTACTGCGTGACAAGGAGAGAGCTTTTGGCTGTCGTGAGCAGCATACGCATTTTTAAGTACTACCTGGGGGCCTGCCGTTTGTGGTCCGGACGGATCACTCCGCCCTGCAGTGTTTCCTCCTTCAAGGAGCCAGAGGGTCAGATTGCCCGCTGGCTGGAGGAGCTGCAACTAACGACTTCACGTGGCACAGAGCCCGGCCTTCGCCACAGCAATCTGAGCCTTGTCCGCCGCCCGTCGTGCTGAGGATGGCTGTGGGTACTGGCGCCAACGGGTGGAGCGAGAGAGAGAACTGTGCAGGGAGGAGGGAGTCACCGCCACGGTGAGTCAGCTGAGTGTGCGAGTGCGCTGGAGCTTGAGGCTGTGGACGTTGGGGGAGTGGGAGGCGTCGCCAGGAGGAGGACGCAGAGCTGCGTCCTGTGCTGGCGGTGGGTGGAAGAGAGAAGACGACCGTCCGTGGGGGGAAGTAGCCCTCTATCACCAGTCACCAAAGGACTGTGGGCTAAAATTCACAGTCCTTAGAGTGGCTGAGGGAGTGCTCCAGAGGGGGTGGAAAAGCCAGCGACTGGAGAAATTACGTGGCAGGTAGTGGTCGCCCAAAAGGCTGCAGGGGAGCGTGTTACAGCAGCTTCCATGGGGGAAGTAGGCGCAGGGCATTTTGGGGTCTCCAAAACGTTAAAGCGCGTGCGTAAAGGCTTCTATTGGGCCAGGCACAGGAGGGGATGTTGAGGACTTTTGTAGGCAGTGCGACGAGTGTGCTGCTAAAAAAGGACTCCAGGTCAGTCACAGGCCCTCCTACAACAATTCCCAATAGGGGAGCCCATGGAGAGACTGGGGGTAGACCCATAGTGGGCCGTTTCCAACACATGACAGCGGTAACAGGTGGATTCTAACCGCTATGGACTCTTCCACCAAGTGGACGGAGCTTAACGCTCTCCAGACAGGAGGCCGGAGACAGTAGCTTGATGCGTTGGTGGGGGGAATAATCAGTCGGTTTTGGGGTGCACAGTCTATTCACAGCGACCGGGGAGAAACTTCGAGTCACGGGTGTTCTCAGAGTTTTGTGTAGACGGTTAGGCGCGGAGAAGACGCGCACTAACTCCGCTTCAACCCCCAGAGTGATGGGCTATGGTGGAAAGATTTAACAGAACATTAGCACAGCAGCTGGCCATCGTTACCTCAAAAACACCAGAGAGATTGGGACACCCACTTACCGTTTATTCTTATGGCGTGTAGGTCGGCTGTTCAAAAATCGAACTGCGTGCTCCCCAGCACCACTAATGTTAGGTCGTGAGTTGCCGCACCCCAGCCGAACTGACGTTGGCACCATCCTGATAATGACGACGGGGTTTTGCTCTGGCCCGAACTATGTGTGTCGTCTGCAGAACAGGTTAGAAGCGCCCACACCTTCGCGGAGAGCAACTCGAGAACGCAGGGGTGCGCCAAAAGCGCCACATACGACTGCCAGCGCTAGGGGAGGCACTTGGAGCGGTAGAATGTGTGTGGCTTCACAACCCCACGCGCAGAAGGGGCGGTGCCCAAAGCTGGACAGTGATGGGTGGGGCCGTGTCTGGTGATAGAGAGAGTGGGGGAGGTGACGTACCGGGTGGGAGGTCCCCACGGAGCAGGAGGTGGTGGTCCACCGGGATCGATTGGCACTACAGAGGGAGGAAAACGGTAGGGAATGGGAGTGAGGGCCTCTGATGTGAGCCCAGGGAACAGTCTACGAGGAGACTCTAGCGCAACCTGAGTCTGGGGAGGGGGCTGCTTCTTCGGAGGGCGCTGGAACTGACATTGGGGGCAGAAGGAGTGTTCTGGGGGTTCACCGCTGAGAGTCACGGGGAGGCCCAAGAGACTGATGCGACTCCGGGTCGTTTTAAGGATTTTGTTGTGTAACCCTAGGGCTAGGGTTTAGAAAGGGGGGGGCTATGTAACCGACCCGGTAATTGTGTCTGTGTTTGTGGGTGTGTTATGGTTCTCATGGCTACTAGCAGGGGTTAAATATGTCAGGACAGATGGAAAGGTTGCCCCCTATGATGGGTAATCCCGCGGGATTTGGAAATGCATAAAATAGGGATTACTGTCTCACTTTCTTTCTTTCTTTCGTTCTGTTCGGGGCCTTGATCTGTTCCTATGAGAGTGACCTTAACTCGACAGGGTAACATTGTGTGACGTTCGGCATTTAGGGCGTGGGCTGTGGCCGGAACAATAGCCCAGTTTAGGAATAAACCCTGTGTTCTGACCTGCACACCTAGAGTCCGTCTCTTTTCCAGTTATGACCCAGCCGGGTCATTACAGTATAATCTAGTGGACGGTTCTTCATAACCAGCTCGTCAACCACCTTGCGGTAGCTTGCTAGCGCAAATAGCCGAATGATTCAAGCTATTTATACGCATTTCGGTCCCTATTATTAGACTACTGTAGTTTTAGACACACGTCTGTCGTATCTACTTGTTCACCTATTTAATTTAATATTACGTTATTTTGTATTAGTCAGTTATATTCTGGCTGGTTAAGTTAGCACTAGCCTAGTCGCTAATGATAGCTAGCTAGCTAACATCCCGAACATGAGCTCCTAAACTTCTCCCCTCCAGTAAAAGAAGAGGAATACTGCTGGACGGAGAAAGAAGCTCTGGGGCTTGAACATTGTTGTGAAAGAGGAGAAGGAAGAGGAG
The DNA here is from genome assembly GCF_002910315.2 of Salvelinus sp. IW2-2015. Lineage (NCBI taxonomy): Eukaryota > Metazoa > Chordata > Actinopteri > Salmoniformes > Salmonidae > Salvelinus > Salvelinus sp. IW2-2015. The sequence goes on from NW_019943619.1 coordinate 23,446, forward strand.
GATGTCAACAGTTAAACAGAAGTAGAGGATGAGGCTGTTTATAGGTGTAGAAAGAAGAGGAAGAGGGAGGATGTCGTTTTTTGGAGTGAAGATGGAAGGAGAGATTACTGTCACATTGGAGGAAGGAGATCTGATTAACACCAGTAAGTACCGCCTTAAATTTGTTTTTAACTTTGGATATTCGGAGTTGGCTCGTCAATACCTCTTCAACGGAGGGCCCTAGGATGATGACTGATATGTTTAGAATCAGACGACGTAGAGAGCAAGCTACCTCCTGTTTAACATATATGTTTGAGAAGGGTCTATCTGCTGACCGCAGACTGGGGTGCACGGCATGTAGTGATTTTCATGTAGTGATGATTTACTACACACTGTTCCCCCCCAATAGTGCCATGTGAGAGTTGGGTTGGCTATACCAAAGATTATGGATATACTGACAAGATGTCTCTCCGCCCTAACAAGGGGAGTTGTTGTCCACAAAGCGGAACTGTGGGTTGTCTAGCTCCCGCCTACTCTTTCTTTGGATTGGTGGATACATCTTATTTTTGTAATCTATTGTTTATATTCTATGAGGGTTGTTGACGTCAACCGCCTGTATTCAATGGAGAGAGATGCTAAGCTACTAGCATGATTTTGCACCGCCTGTATTCAATGGAGAGAGATGCTAATCTACTAGCATGAATATGTACCGCCTGTATTCAATGGAGAGAGATGCTAAGCTACTAGCATGAATATACACCGCCTGTATTCAATGGAGAGAGATGCTAAGCTACTAGCATGAATATGCATAGCGATCTGGAAACAACTATAGTGTTTTTATCAAAGTTGTCGGTATGTCACGTGTCCACATAACTTAATCATTCCGAAACTTCTGTTGGATCAAGTAAACCTCACGTAGCAAATAAGCCATTCATTTTGTTGTTGACCAAATTCGACACTTTCCACATTGGGTTGATCATTGTTTCCACTTGGATACAACCTACTGTAGCCTACTGGCATGACCTAGAGAGATACAACCTACTGTAGCCTACTGGCATGACCTAGAGAGATACAACCTACTGTAGCCTACTGGCATGACCTAAAGAGATAAAACCTACTGTAGGGTACTGGCATGACCTAAAGAGATACAACCTACTGTAGCGTACTGGCATGACCTAGAGAGATACAACCTACTGTAACCTACTGGCATGACCTAAAGAGATACAACCTACTGTAGCGTACTGGCTTGACCTAGAGAGATACAACCTACTGTAACCTACTGGCATGACCTACAGAGTTACAACCTACTGTAACCTACTGGCATGACCTACAGAGTTACAACCACTGGTATGCAAGCGTTTCTAAACTTTTTTCTCACTTTTATGGGGTATTGTGATGTCATTTTGAGGTATTATCTGAAGATTGATAATTTAAAAAAAAATGTAATCCATTTTAGAGTAAGGCTGTAACGTAACAAAATGTGTAAAAAGGGAAGGGGTCTGAATGCATGTATGTTGTATGTTCTAGGGGTGTCCCAGGTAACAAAGAAATATTGTATTTTCTTTCTACCAATTGATTAGTTGAAATGTTATGATGTGTATTTRTCCATATAGACACACCCCATGTGTTTAATCAAATCAACTGTATGTGTTGAATCAAATCAACTGTATGTGTTTAATCAAATCAACTGTATGTGTTTAATCAAATCAACTGTATGTGTTTAATCAAATCAACTGTTTGTGCGGAACTTGAACTGAACTGATGCTTCAAGCGTTTGATTAAATAATTAACACAAATGACTTGAGGAAGCCAGAGATCAATATAACCAGAAGAAAATAACCAACCGACCTGCTGCTGGCCTTCGTAAATTCTGACGTTATGCTCATGAAGTTTCCGGTAAACTCTGCAAACTTTTTCCATTTCCATTTAGAGRGCCAATTTATCTGACCATTTCTACCGATCTGCGTGACAGTTATGAACGAGTTACAACACCTGTTTGGCCCGCTTACTTCCTGGGTCGGTGAAGTGCGGTATTAAATTTAAGGAATAAATCCGAGTCTCCACGCTCATCACCTTGTGAAGGCGGGGCTTCCAGCGAGCGGTGTGGATTTAGTAGTATGTTGTTACCTAGTTCCCTTCCTTCAGGAACAGTAGTATATAGTCATAACGTGTGGATTTAAACTCTAACGAGTCACCAACCGCGGATCCGGGATCTCCTCATCAAAAAAGCTGACTAGCATAGCCTAGCCTAGCTAACGCGACAGGGATATCATATAATATAATTTCATGAAATCACAAGTCCAATAAAGCAAATGAAAGATAAACATCTTGTGAATCAGCCATCATTTCCGATTTTTAAAATGTTTTACAGCGAAAACACTATGTATTTCTATTAGCTAACCACAATAGCAAAAACTCAACCACATATCTTTCACCATTTTCTACCGCATAGAGTAGCTTTCACAAAACCGACCAAATAGAGATAAATTAGTCATTAACTTCTTGTCAATAGGGGGGGCATTTCGACTTTGTAAAAATGTGTTCCCAAATTAAACTGCCTCGTACTCAAATTTCTTGCTCGTACAATATGCATATATTATGTAACTATTGGATAGAAAACACTCTCTAGTTTCTAAAAACCGTTTGAATTTAATCTGTGAGTAAAACAGAACTCAAGTTGCCAGCTAACTTCCTGTCAGGAAGGTAGAAATCTGAAATCGATGCTCTGTTCCAGGGTCAGTTTATTAAATTTGCAATGTGATCTATGAGTCGACATGCACTGCATGCGATTTCCCCTAGATGTCAGTAGCACGTGAGAATTGGAATTGTGTTGCTAGCGAGATCTGAGGCCATATAAAGGCTCATGGAACCGGAGGTGCGCTCTTTTTCAACGTTCGTCATGGCGCAGAGGGAGGACCCTCAGGATGGCATTCTGAAAGTCTCGTTATAGGCCTTAGATATATCCGGCTCTGATTTTATTCGATAATAGTTGTTAAAGACATCATAATGTATGTTTATTTTTTTAAACCGAGTTATATCAGTTTATATCAGTATATTGCCGATTTTTCTGATATTTCTTGTTATGCTGTTATGGTGAGTTGGACACGTCTTCGCCACATGGCTAATGTTTGCTGCTAATTCCTAAGTTGAAGACGGCAATCTACAATCCGAGCAAACGATCGATTCTGGACAAAGGACCACTTGCCCAAGATTCTGATGGAGCTCATCAAAAGAAGAACTATTTATGATAGTTTAATTGTTGTTCTTTGAAAAATGTAAAACTATTATTCGCGCATGAATTAGGTGCGGTCTCGCTTTAGCGCACGCTGTATGTCGTAGTAACGTTAATTTTAAAAATCTAACACAGCGTTGCATTAAGAAACTAATGTATCTTTCATTTGCTGTCAACCTGTATTTTTTAGTCAAGTTTATGATTAGTTATTGATTAGATTAGGTGCCTCTCCCAAGATTTCTCCCGCCATTTTGTTGCAGCTTGGCTACTATTCTCATTGTATAACCACGATTTGTTGCCGTCAAATATGCACACTTTCAAAACAAACAATATATGTATTGTGTAATATGATGTTATAGGACTGTCATCTGAAGAAGTTTGAGAAGGTTAGTGAAAAAATAAATATATTATGTGCTTTATTCGTTATCGCTATTGTGGCTTGAATCAATGCTGCTGTTGTGGTAGGCTATTGTAGTAAGCTAATATAATGCTAAATTGTGTTTCGCTGTAAAACACTAAATAATCGGAAATATTGGCTGGATTCACAAGATCTTTGTCTTTCATTTGCTGTAGCTGTGTATTTTTCATAAAGTATGATGAGTATTAGTGATAATTTCACGTTGCTCTCTGTAGTTATACTAGTTGCTTTGGTGGAGTTGTGATGGGGCCTGCATGTAAAACTATGATTATACCTGAAATATGCACATTTTTCGAACAAAACATATGCTATACAATAAAATAATATGTTATCAGACTGTCATCTGATGTGAAGTTGTTCTTGTTAGTGGATATTTATATCTTTATTTGGTCGAATTTGTGATAGCTACCTATGCAGGAAAAAAATGGTGGAAAAAAAAGTTGTGGTTCTTTGCTATGGTGGTTTAGCTATAGAAATACATACTTGTTTCTTCCCTGTAAAACATTTAAAAATCAGAAATGATGGCTGGATTCACAAGATGTGTATTTTACAGCGAAAACACAATATAGCATTATATTAGCTTACCACAATAGCCAAACACACAAATGCATTTATTAGCAGAAAAGGTAAGTGATCGCAAAAACCAGCAAAATATATAAAATTAATCACTAACCTTGACCAACTTCATTCAGATTACAGTCTTTATAACATCAGGTTATACAATACACTTATGTTTTGTTCGAAAATGTGCATATTTAGAGCTGCAAACCGTGGTTATACATTGTGAATATGTAGCATCGATTCACAAATTGTCTGGAGAATATTTAGGACACTCACCTAATCTGACCAAAGACTATATAAACTTTACTAAAAAATACATGTTGGGATTAGCAAATGAAAGATACACTAGTTCTTAATGCAACCGCCGTGTTAGATTTTTAAAAATAACTTTACCATAACAAAAAGCTTACGTTATAGCGAGACAGCACCCGCAAAAAGTGCAGATAATAGGACTAAACATTTTCCACAGAAATACGAAATAACATCATAAATTGTTCTTACTTTTGCTGAGCTTCCATCAGAATCTTGTACAAGGAGTCCTAGGTCCAGAATAAATCGTTGTTTGGTTTTAGAATGTCCTTCTCTCCTGTCGAATTAGCAACCTTACCTAGCCATGTGGCGCGAACAGGTCCATCTCCTCTCGACGCATAGAACGGAAAACTCCAAAAGACCCATTAAACGTTAAATAAACTGATGAAACTCGGTTGAAAAAAACTACTTTATGATGTTTTTCTAATATGTATCAAATAAAAACAAATCCGGAGATATTAGCCGTGTATACCGAACGCTTATCAGAGGACAATAGGAAGGTCCTTCCCGCGCCTAGGTAGAGAAAGGAAATTGTGGACACGTCATTCCAAGAGCTCTTGTTCGACCTCAGATCAAGCTAGACACCCCATTCCACCTTCCACTCCCTGTTGACATCTAGTGGAAGGCGTATGCAGTGCATGCAAATCCATAAATATAAAGCAATTCAATAGGCAGGCACTGGAACAGAGCATCGTTTTCAGATTTTTCACTTCCTGTCTGGAAGTTTGCTGCCAAATGAGTTCTGTTTCACTCACAGATATAATTCAAACAATAATATGCATATTGTACGATCTAGAATAGAGTACGAGGCAGTTTKATTTGGGCACGATTTTTTCCAACGTGGAAACAGCGCCCCCATATTGACAAAAGGTTAATAGTATGTTGTACCTAGTTTCCCTACTTCAGGGAACAGTAGTTATAGTCATAACGTTAAGCTTGTCATATGATGAACTTCAACTTAAATACTGGATCTTGCTGTCAGACAGTTTTTTGTATTCTGAAATGCACTCAAACTACGTAACATTTAGTGTCTCCTTATGTTACGCTGGGAAAACAGTTTTCATGGGCACAGAAATGGCTAAATCCAATGGTTCTGACCGAGAGTCACCTTAAGTTGATTCACAACACCCAAATTAATACGGTCATTAATGCGGTTCTTCAGTAATTACACATAATACTTAATACTGTAGCTCTTTAGTTAGTCACATGTTCAACTATCATCAGCTGATCCAGGAAATTATTTTCTGCATGCCAGTCAAATGACAAACATCACTAGATGCAACAACAACCACAGTGCTTCTTCYGTCATTACACCGGTAAAGACAGTTATGCCGTTCTCCACGTTGGATCCAACATCCCTAACAAATTGATGTTTATAATGTGTTATTGTCTGGTTGTTTTACAGTAGGGTCTCGTAAGTCTGTTTGGACACAGAGATATTTACCTCATAATGTGTAGAGAACTGTTCCTTGATTGATAGGCTATTGTACAACACACAGAGCTATTTTCCTTTATTCAGGACATTTAGAATGACAACACATTACAGAGTAGCATAGTGGGATTATTCACAAAATGATCTGGTGATCAGGTTATGAAATGCCATGACAAAGACATTTTAGTTTCCATGTTTCACCTGAAATATTACATTATTTATAGTCCTAGGTCTATGTTGTTGTTAGGTGAAGTTATGGGTCCTACAGTAGGTCTATGTTGTTGTTAGGTGAAGTTATGGGTCCTACAGTAGGTCTATGTTGTTGTTAGGTGAAGTTATGGGTCCTACAGTATGGGTCCTACAGTAGGTCTATGTTAGGTGAAGTTATGGGTCCTACAGTAAGTCTATGTTATTGTTAGGTGAAGTTATGGGTCCTACAGTAGGTCTATGTTGTTAGGTGAAGTTATCGGTCCTACAGTAGGTCTATGTTGTTGTTACGTGAAGTTATGAGTCCTACAGTAGGTCTATGTTGTTGTTAGGTGAAGTTATGGGTCCTACAGTAGGTCTATGTTGTTAGGTGAGTTATGGGTCTACAGTAGGTCTATGTTGTTGTTGTTTTTGTTAGGTGAAGTTATGGGTCCTACAGTAGTCTATGTTGTTGTTAGTGAAGTTATGGTCCTACAGTAGGTCTATGTTGTTGTTAGGTGACGTTATGGGTCCTACAGTAGGTCTATGTTGTTGTTAGGTGAAGTTATGGGTCCTACAGTAGGTCTATGGCAGGTATTCTCAAACTGGAGTATGCCGACAGGGGTACACCAAGTAATAATGTGATTCACATTTTTAAAAATGTACAAATAATACATTTTCTTCACATTTTCAAACAGTCAATTTATATTTTCCAACGGGGCTATACATTTGGGTGAGGTTTTTTTCTCACATGAGTAGCCTCGTTTCATTGCCAAAAATACAATTAAACCATCTAGTGTTCAGCGAAATCGCAACACAATGTCAAATACAGGTAGCTTAGTCAAATAATTAACTTCCAATCACATTAACCGTTACTCTCTCGTGGGAATTCCACTAATATATGTAGCCAAACGTAGCTGCTGCTCATGTTGGTATCTGTACTGATGGCGCAGGGAGACATAGTAGAGTGCGTGCAAGCAGTTGCTCCCGACGCCACTTGGGTACACTGCAGCATCTACCGACAGGCTCTTGCTGCCAAGGGATTGCCTGACAGTTTGGAAAACGTTTTGGACACTACAGTGAAAATGGTTAACTTTGTTAAAGCAAGGCCCCTGAACTCTCGTGTATTTTCTGCACTATGCAATGATATGGGCAGCAACCATGTAACGCTTTTACAACATACAGGTGTGCGATGGTTATCAAGGGGCAAAGTATTGACACTTTTCTTTTTAAATTGATAGACGAGCTTAACATTTTCTTTACTGACCATAATTTTCACTTGTCTGACCGCTTGCATGATGACGAGTTTCTCACACGACTGGCCTATCTGGGTGATGTTTTTTCTCGCCTGAAGGATCTGAGTCTAGGATTACAGGGACTCTCCGCAACTATATTCAATGTGCGGGACAAAATTAAGGCTATGATTTAAGAAAGTAGGAGCTGTTCTCTGTCTGCATTACCAAGGACAACACACAGGTCTTTCCATCATTGTATGATTTCTTGTGTGCAAATGAACTCAAGCTTACTGACTATGTCAAATGTGATATAGCGAAGCACCTGAGTTGGGTGCGCAATTACGCAGGACCTTTCCCGAAACGGATGACACAAACAACTGGATTCGTTATCCCTTTCATGCCCTGCCTCCAGTCCACTTACCGATATCTTAACAAGAGAACCTCATCGAAATTGCAACAAGCGGTTCTGTGAAAATGTTATTTAATCAGAAGGATTGGGCTGCGCTCAGAGTATCCTGCCTTGGCAAATCGCACTGTTAAGACACTGATGCCCTTTGCAACTACGTACCTATGTGAGAGTGGATTCTCGGCCCTCACTAGCYTGAAACTAAATACAGGCACAGACTGTGTGTGGAAAATGATTTAAGACTGAGACTCTCCAATACAACCCAACATTGCAGAGTTATGTGCATCCTTCCAAGCACACCCTTCTCATTAACCTGTGGTGAGTTATTCACAATTTTCAAAGAACAAAGAAGGTTTTATTTGTAAGATGGTTAAATAAAGAGCAAAATAATTTATTTATATTATTATTTGTGCCCTGGTCTTCTGTCAATTTCCACCAGCCGGGTTGTGACAAACTTATGTTTAGTGTGTATAGTATAGTGTGTGTGTGGCAGGCTAACAATAATGGCAAAAAACAACACTTGAGAGTGCGCTGACCCTGGTGCTAGAGGGGGTTTCCTCATTAGCATGGAGGAGTTTCTACAACCAAATTGCCCTTGTGCCACAATTTTAACAAACACAGAAAGAGGACTATATTGGAGACCAAAAGTCATCTGGCACACTGCTTAGAGTTTCAACAACTTTAACTTATTTCTAGTCTACAATCATCCATGTTACTACTAATGTGAAAACAAGACAAAATATGATTATTGTTGCTCAATTGACTGTCTTAAGACAATTGTCAAATAATTCAACAGATGTCAATTGTTGTACAACTTCATGYGTACCCTCTGGGCATKYCCTTTTACCTCAAATAAACAGTGGATTTCTGCTGTTGTGGGCCTTTAACCGTCTGTCTGACGTTGTCATTCACACAGGAGAGAGACCGGACTATTGTGGATCCTCTGGGGAGTCTCAACAACATCATGATGCTGACGAGGCAGAGAAGAGTCTCTCCAGATCAGAACTCCTCAAGAAACACCAGCAGAAACCCACAGGGAAGAAATCTWTCTGCTGCTCTGACTGCGGGAAACATTGCAAATCTTCATCAAAACTTAAAATACACCAGCGAGTACACACAGGAGAGAAARCTTATAGTTGTGATCAGTGTGGCAAGAGTTTTACTAAGTCAAACAACCTGGTATCACACCAGAGAACACACACAGGAGAGCAGCCATATAGCTGTAAGCAATGTGGGAGGAGTTTTTCTCAGTCAAACAGCCTGGATAGACACCAGAGAACACACACAGGAGAGAAGCCTTATAGCTGTAATCAGTGTGGGAAGAGTTTTACTCAGTCAAGCAACCTGGTATCACACCAGAGAACACACACAMGAGAGCAGTCATATAGCTGAGAGCAATGTGACAGGAGATACTCTCATTCAAGTGGTCTGATTAAACATCAGAAAATACATGCAGGAGATCCACAGAGTGTGGGGAATGATCTCCAACACCAGACCTATATACATCAAATCACATTTTATTTGTCACATACACTTGTTTAGCATATGTTATTGTGGGTGTAGCAAAATGCTTGTGTTTCTAGCTCCAACAGTTCAGTAATATCTAACAAGTAATATCTAATAATACACACAATCTAAAGGAATGGAATTAAGAATATATAAATATTTGGACGAGTGATGTCAGAGCGGCATAGACTAAGATACAGTAGAATAGGATAGAATACAGTATATACATATGAGATGAGTAATACATGGACTAAGATACAGTAGAATAGGATAGAATACAGTATATACATATGAGATGAGTAATGCCAGATATGTAAACATTATTAAAGTGACTAGTGTTCCATTCCTTAAAGTGGCCAATGATTTCAAGTCTGTGTATGTAGGCAGCAGCCTATCTGTGTTAGTGGTGGCTATTTAACAATCTGATGGCCTTGAGATTGAAAAACAGATTCCGTCTCTTGGTCTCAGCTTTGATGCACCTGTCCTGACCTCGACTTCTGGATGATAGCGGGCTGAACAGGCAGTGGCCGGGTAATAACAAAGAACAAATGTGTGTGCCTGAGGGGAAATTAACTTTTATACAGCCAAAAGGGGTGAGAAATTACACCAATATCAGTGGACAATTTGCACTAATGTAAATTAACATAGATGATGGAACATATTCCCTTTTGCTGACGTGATGAAACGCTAAGGGGACATAAATATTTACCATCTAAACCACGTGTGACCTCTCACCTCTCTGGCTGTAGAAGTGTTCTTCCTAACCAGTCCCTCAACAGCTCTCTGACTGAGCTCCACCCTCACTGGGTCTTCAGAGGAGAGGAAGGCTGAGGAGGGATGGAAGGATGAATGGATCAGTCAGTCAATAAAGTGTAGAGCTGCTGTCTGACAAAATCACAATTTTAGTAGTTCATTAAAGTAAATAAGGCTTTCTGACTGCTGAATACAAACGATTAATCACTTAGATCATGTATTTTCAGGTAGAGATACATCCTTGGGACGTCCCTAGCCCATTGAAGTTGACATTTAAAATGGTAACGGTAGGGGTTAGGGTTTAGGGTAGGGATGTCCCAAGGATCCCGGATAGCATTGACCATCGTGCATTCTTCTGTCTCTTACATAGCAGGTGTAAAATAAACAGACAAGACAATAGACTCACAATTTGCGTTGGCAGTGCAATATGGTCATTGTAGTTTAAAAAATAGCATCAATTAGCCAATCTGTATGTGGGGTTGTTAGAGAAGAACGTGATTGTCAGCCCTAACAATCCATTCTAGCACTCATCAGGCTTTGAAAAAGGCTTCATTGATGACGTGTTCCTTCATTTCCACGGCACAGCAGAGGAACTTCATCGATTCCACTCCATCAATACAAGCAGTGAACATCTGAAATTCACCTCTCACCTTTGATGCACCATGAAACAAGTTATCTGGGCATTTGATTTAGAGGGAGAAGAGTGGCTTTAGCACAGACCTATACAGGAAGCCGACGGACATGACTCCTGTTACACGACGAGACAGCTTCCACCCATACACCCCTAAAAAAGAGCCTCCCCATCAGCCAATAAAGTTGCATACATAGATTTGTAGTACACATAGTGACTATGACAAACAGCCGACTGGATGAGCGTTCAGACAGCAGGGTTACCCAGAGGAATGGCTGCTTGACGCAAGGTGTCGTTATATAAATAAGTGATGGAAAAGTACCCAATTTCATACTTGAGTAAAGAAACATAAAAAATTAAATTTACAAAATTAAATTAACAAACAGAAATGTTGTACTTATAGGTAACCAAATTGTGCTACAACTAAGTTACTAAGTTTTAACACACTGTGTTGTTACACTGGTGAGTAAAAACTCATGCTTCCTCCACTTTAACTTGTTGTCTGAAAATAAAATATACATTTTACACAACTGCGTCCGTCAGCAGATGGACTAGATGCCGCTTAGGCCGCCCATTGTGACTCAGTCAAGAATTCAGCAGAGCAGTTTGTATGAAGGTCTGGTTATTTAATGGGTACATAGTTCAATAGTAATATCCTCGAAAACGCTCTGGTGACAAACTTTGCTGCCCTGTTTCCAATTGTCCACATGGCTGGGAGAACTTTCAAGTAAGTAAACAAATAGACTTTGATTTTTTTTTTTTTAAACAATGATATATTAGCTAACTAGCTACAGTGTAGGCTAACTCAAATGAGCTGCTAAATGAGCTAGCTAGTTGGCTAGCTAGCTATGTAGCCAACTTCACATTGTATAGATAGCTAGCTAAGTGAATTAAATATCACCAGCTACCTAACTTCATATTAGCTAGTTATCTTGATGTATTTATCACTGTAAAAAAAACTCAAATGAATTTGTAGGTAGCTATAACAGCCATGAGGAGGGTGAAAAGGATAGCAGCCCCAACTGTCAGTGAGAGAGGAGGCTATTCTGGATAGGGCAGGTACTTTACAGTACATACAGCATGCGTTATTGTGAGAGACAGCGCTCACGTATTCTCCGCCGTGTTGCAGTCAACATATTACACAGAAATACGAAATAACATCATAAATGTTGTCTTACTTTTGCTGTTCTTCCATCAGAATGTTGTGCAAGGAGTCCTAGGTCCAGAAATATCGTTGTTTGGTTTTAGAATGTCCATCTTCTCGTCGAATTAGCAACTTTGGCTAGCAATGTGGCGCGACCATGCCCATCATCTCTTAGCGCATGAACAGAAAAATTCCAAAATTCCCAATAAACTTCGAATAAACCGGTCAAACTCGGTTGAAAAATCCTACTTTATGATGTTTTTCTCAATATGTATCAAATAAATCAGCGCCGAGCAATTCGCCGTGTATACCAAACGCTTTTCAGAAGACAATTGGAGCTCCCTCGCGCGCCGTGGAAAACTGACAAAGGGCAGACCTGCCACTCCAAAAGCTCTTTCGGCCTCAGATCAAGCTAGACCCCATTCAACCTTCCACTGCCTGTTGACATCTAGTGGAAGGCGTATGAAGGGCATACAGGTCGATATAAAAAGCCAGTTGAATAGGCAGGCCCTGACACAGAGCTCGTTTTCAGATTTTTCACTTCCTATATGGAAGTTTGCCTGCCAAATGAGTTCTGTTTTACTCACAGATATAATTCAAACAGTTTTAGAAACTTCAGAGTGTTTTCTATCCAATAGTCATAATAATATCCTATTGTATGATTAGAAACAGAGTACGAGGCCGTTTAATTTGGGCACGATTTTTTCCAAAGTGAAAACAGCGCCCCCCTATTCACAAGAAGTTAAAACCTAAAGAGACCACATTCCAGAGCATGAGTTAATGTTTCTGTTCTATATGGTACCAGGGAGAGATGACCCCAGGGCCAGACCCTGGTCTCTACACAAAGAGTACTGTTTTTACAGCAGATACTGTCTGCTGAGAATTATAAGTATCTTTCATACAAATCTTAACCTTGTGACCCGTTCTATACATCTGTTGTTCGTCATGTAGGTTGAAAGGGGTGCATCTTGGCTATAAAAGACATTTGTACTTTTGTCTCGTGGCTCTCAACGAATCATCTGGGGGTGATTTGTCGACCAGCCATCATTATCATAGAACACTCAATTGATTCACTTTATATGTGTGTGTTGTATTGACCTGCTCCCTTATTAATAAGTGAATAAAGATTTAGTTTAAGATTAACTGTGACTTGTGTGATAAGTTTGTCTGCTCAAGAAATTAACCACCACATTTGGCGATGGGGATGTTATCCTTCACTTGGTGACCGCTCCTGACGACCTGGGTAAATGGTGCACAAGGGATCCCTCTAACTTGGGATCTCAGGGAGACACTTGGGGAATGGAGCAGATGGACCCACCTTTGATCTGAGAGGCAGCGAGCCGAGTGGATACCACATCTCGAACGTAGTTTTAAAAAAGAGGTGAGCGAAACACGCAAAGTGTAGTTTTTATAAAAGTCTCGTAGGCTCTGAGTGTGTATTCCTGTGTGAGGGGGGCACCTTGGAGGTGTAGACAGGGTCAGTGGAGGATGATCTGAGAGTCAGTCGACTCAAAGACATCTATCATTGGTTGGTTGCGGGCAACCTAGAGCCATCCTGACACTGAAATAAAAAATACAACCCTAGCAGAGCCCCAAGTCCCATAGGGACGTCCTCGAGGGCGTGGATGTTCTCGCCATCAAAGGCCAGCGGGATTTCACTCTCATATCCATTCCCTGGACTTGATTCATTTCTGAGAAGATCTGAAAAGATGATTTGCACACATTTGTATGCTAATAGATTTCAGTTTGTATTAACTGCTATGTAGGTTAGATGTTCACGTCAAATGCAGCTGTCCTACAACATATCTGTACCTTCTTCTTGATCCCAATTGCATTGTGTCCATGTTCTGTCCTATAAGAATTTCAAAGGAAGAGAAAATGTGTCAAGCATTTAAATATATATATTAAATAAATATTGAAAGATAAATGGCATATACATACATTTGAATGCAAAATAGAAAAACATATTGGAGAAAGCACTAGCCAATACAGTACTGCCATACAGTAACAGTACTGCCATACAGGCCTAATATCACATTTCAAGCAACAACAAAAAAATGGGGGTGTCACGTCCTGACCATAGTTCTTATGTGTTTTGCTTGTTTAGTGTTGGTCAGGACGTGAGCTGGGTAGGAATTCTATGTTGTGTGTCTAGTTTGTCTGTTTCTATGTTCAGCCTAATATGGTTCTCAATCAGAGGCAGCTGTCAATCGTTGTCCCTGATTGAGAATCATATATAGGTGGCTTGTTTTGTGTTGGGTTTTTGTGGGTGGTTGTTTCCTGTGTCAGTGTTTGTGCCACACGGGACTGTGACGGTTAGTTTGTTTTTGTTATTTTGTATAGTGTCTTGTCTTTGTTTATATTAAATCATGGAAACTTACCACGCTGCACATTGGTCCTCTGATCCTTTTCACCTCTCCTCGTCCGATGAGGAGGACGACTTAGACTGCCGTTACAGGGAGAGTATTGTACATGTAACGTTTCCAAAATGGGATAGTATTGTGCATGTAACGTTTCCAAAATGGGATAGTATTGTCCATGTAACGTTTCCAAAATGGGATAGTATTGTCCATGTAACATCTTGCCAAAATGGATAGTTTGCATGAACAGTTCCAAAATGGATAGTATTGTACATGTAACGTTCCCAAAATGGGATAGTATTGTCCATGTAACGTTCCAAAATGGATATAGTATTGTCCATGTAACGTTTCCAAAATGTGGATAGTATTGTCACTGTAACGTTTCAAAATGGGATAGTATTGTTATGCTGGTGAATGAGGACCCAAAAGCGACGTAATAGAAACAGAGTCTTTATTCCAGTATCAAACAAACAATGCTTCTCCTGGATATATCAAAGGTAAATCCAAAACAGGAAACTGAAATCCTCTCGTCAGTAGAGAGGAACGACTGGAGACGCGACCACAGACTGCAGGTCGCTTCAGGAAGGCACAGGCCGTAGCTGACATAGACACCTGCTCACACGCAGCATCTGAAGAAGGCAAAAACACGACAGGGCGAACAAGGACACAGACAGCAACATCAAACAAGAATCCGACAAGGACAGAAGCGGAAAACAAAGAGAAAATAGACTCTAATCAGAGGCAAAATAGGGGACAGGTGTGAAAAGATAAATGAGTCGTTAGGAGAATGAGAAACAGCTGGGAGCAGGAACGAACGAGAGAGAGAGCGAGAGAGGGAGAGAGGAAGGGGGAGAGAGGGATAGAAAGAGGGAAAGAACCTAATAAGACCAGCAGAGGAAGCACAGGGACAAGACATGATAATCAATGACAAAACATGACAAGTATTGTCCATGTGATAATCGAAAGACTTCAACAAGCATTTCTCAATGGCTGGCCATGCCTTCCTCCTGGCGACTCCAACCTTGGCCAACAGCCCCGCCCCCCCCGCTGCTACTCGCCCAAGCCTCCCCAGCTTCTCCTTTACCCAAATCCAGATAGCAGATGTTCTGAAAGAGCTGGAAAACCTGGACCCATAGAAATCAGCTGGGCTTGACAATCTGGACCCCCTATTTCTGAAACTGTCCGCCCATGTCGCACCCCCTATTACCAGCCTGTTCAACCTCTCCTTCGTATCATCTGAGATCCCAAGGATTGGAAAGCTCCGCGGTCATCCCCCTCTTCAAAGGGGGAGACACCCTGGACCAAACTGTTACAGACCTATATCCATCCTGCCCTGCCTATCTAAGGTCTTCGAAAGCCAAGTCAACAAACAGATCACTGGACCATCTCGAATCCACCGTACCTTCTCCGCTGTGCAATCCGGTTTCCGAGCCGGTCACGGGTGCACCTCAGCCACGCTCAAGGTACTAAACGACATCATAACCGCCATCGATAAAAGACATTACTGTGCAGCCGTCTTCATCGACCTGGCCAAGGCTTTCGACTCTGTCAATCACCATATTCTTATCGGCAGACTCAGTAGCCTCGGTTTTTCTAATGACTGCCTTGCCTGGTTCACCAACACTTGCAGACAGAGTTCAGTGTGTCAAATCGAGGGCATGTTGTCCGGTCCTCTGGCAGTTCTATGGGGTACCACAGGGTTCAATTCTCGGCCGACTCTTTTCTCTGTATACATCAATGATGTTGCTCTTGCTGCGGGCGATTCCCTGTATCCACCGCAGACGACACCATTCTATATACTTCCGGCCTTCCTTGGACACTTGTGCTATCTAACCTCCAAACGAGCTTCAATGCCATACAACACTCCTTCCGTGGCCTCCAACTGCTCTTAAACGCTAGTAAAACCAAATGCATGCTTTCAACCGTTCGCTGCCTGCACCGCCCCGCCCGACTAGCATCACCACCCTGGACGGTTCCGACCTAGAATATGTGGACATCTATAAGTACCTAGGTGTCTGGCTAGACTGCAAACTCTCCTTCCAGACTCATATCAAACATCTCCAATCCAAAATCAAATCAAGAATCCGCTTTCTATTCCGCAACAAAGCCTCCTTCACTCACGCCGCCAAAACTTACCTTAGTAAAACTGACTATCCTACCGATCCTCGACTTCGGCGATGTCATCTACAAAATAGCTTCCAACACTCTACTCAGCAAACTGGATGCAGTTTATCACAGTGCCATTCGTTTTGTTACTAAAGCAATTATACGACCCACCACTGCGACCTGTATGCCCTAGTCGGCTGGCCCTCGCTACATGTTCGTCGTCAGACCCACTGGCTCCAGGTCATCTACAAGGCTATGCTAGGTAAAGTGCCGCCTTATCTCAGTTCACTGGTCACGATGGCTACACCCACCCGCAGCACGCGCTCCAGCAGGTGTATCTCACTGATCATCCCTAAAGCTAAACCTCATTTGGACGCCTTTCCTTCCAGTTCTCTGCTGCCTGCGACTGGAACGAATTGCAAAAATCTCTGGAGTTGGAGACTTTTATCTCCTCAACAACTTTAAAAATCTGCTATCCGAGCAGCTAACCGATCGCTGCAGCTGTACTTAGTCCATCTGTAAACTACCCACCCAATTTACTACCTCACCCCCATACTGCTTTTATTTATTACTTTTGCTCTTTTGCACACCAGTATCTCTTCTTGCACATGATCATCTGATTTTATCACTCCAGTGTTAATCTGCTAAATTGTAATTATTCGATTTATTGCCTACCTCATGCCTTTGCACACATTGTATATAGATTCTCTTTTTCTCCATGTTATTGACTTGTTTATTGTTTACTCCATGTGTAACTCTGTGTTGTCTGTTACACAGCTATGCTTTACTTGGCCAGGTCGCAGTTGCAAATGAGAACTTGTTCTCAACTAGCCTACCTGGTTAAATAAAGGTGAAATAAAAAATAAAAAAATAAAATAAATGTAACGTTTCCAAAATGGGAAAGTATTGTACATGTAACGTTTACAAAATGGATAGTATTTACATGTAACGTCTCCAAAATGGGATAGTATTGTCCATTAACGTTATCCCCCTGTGAGTTAATAGTATTGCATGCTGTAGCAGGCTATATAAAGAGGAAGACCTCCATTGACGATTCAGTTCGTTGTAACATCTCGTCTGGACAGGTCACTCCTTATTTAGTAACGTTAGCTAGTTCATTATCACAAGTGAGAACTGCTCTAGATTGGAAACTTACGTTAATGACTGTAAAGCCATATTGGCTTTATGGAAACGATATACAATAAATGGGAAAGAATATAGTTCAGGGAAATAATCCAAACCTAGTTGTGCCTAGTTAGGACATAACGTTATCTAGCTAGATAACGGTACTGTACTGTAGCTCATACAACGCCGACGGTCAAACCCGGCTTTCTAATATTTACGGTAATTAACTATAGTAACGTTAAGGAAAATATTCGGAGAAAACCATCATTGTCTTCGTTATTCATTCATTATTATTATTATCATTATTAGTATTCATCATACTGCAATACAGTATGAGGTGAGACGGTGAACTGATGTTGAACTGGGCAGTCAGTCATTCATTCTGTACTATGAGTCTATCAAATCAAAGTGAATTTTACCTTACAGTGAAATGCTGACTTACAAGCCCCTAACCAACAATGCAGTTTTAAAAAGGTACAAATAAGAAATAAAAGGAACAAGTCATTAAAGAGCAGAAGTTAAATATCAATATCTAGACTATATACAGGGGGTACCGGTACAGAGTCAATGTGCGGGTGCACCGGTTAGTCGAGGTAATTGAGGTAATATGTACATGTAGGTAGAGTTATTAAAGTGGCTATGCATAGATGATAACAGAGAGTGGGGGGCGGGCTTCCTCTGACACCGCCTGGTATAGAGGTCTTGGATGGCAGGACGCTTGGCCCCAGTGATGTACTGGGCTGTACACACTACCCTCTGTAGTGCCTTGCGGTCGGAGCCAGAGCAGTTGCCATACCAGGCAGGGATGCAACCCAGTCAGGATGCTCTCGATGGTGCAGCTGTAGAACCTTTTGAGGATCTGAGGACCCATGCTAAATCTTTTCAGTCTCCTGAGGGGGAATAGGTTTTGTCGTGCCCTCTTCACGACTGTCTTGGTGTCCTTAGACCATGATAGTTTGTTAGTGATGTGGACACCAAGGAACTTGAAGCTCTCAACCTGCTCCACTACAGCCCCGTCGATGAGAATGGGGCATGTTCGGTCTTTCTTTTCCTGTAGTCCACAATCATCTCCTTTGTCTTGATCACTTTGAGGGAGAGGTTGTTGTCCTGGCACCACACGGCCAGGTCTCTGACCTCCTCCATATAGGCTGTCTAGTCGTTGTTGGTGATCAGGCTGTTGTGGCATCGGCAAACTTAATGATGGTGTTGGAGTCGTGCCTGGCCATGCAGTCATGAGTGAACAGGGAGGGGTGTGAGTACAGGAGGGGACTGAGCACGCACCCCTGAGGGGCCCCTGTGTTGAGGATCAGCGTGGCGGATGTGTTGTTACCTACCCTTAAAAAACATGAGCTGGCGCACACCCAGAAAAATAGTTTGTGTGGAGGTGCTGACTATCTGCGAATAAACTATAAACTATAAACTATCAAAATAAATAAAGTCGCACACTCCACGTATAAACTCCCAGCAATTTAATGTGTTTTTACCAACGTTTCGGCATCACTGTGCCTTCCTCAGGGTGATGTCATGAATACTTGAACCAGGTTATGTAGACAAACAGTGCAATTAGTGCAACCAATCATCATGGAATATTGTACATCATATTAAATATATTACTCGATTATTATCATATAGAAACATCATGGAATATTGTACATCATATTATCATCAACATACATTATTGTTTCATTCAATTTCACATATAAGGATATTTAATATTTTCAGGTTCAGAAGTCAGAACCCATCACCTGCTGTGTTAGAGACAGAAGAAGGCACAATGGTCAATGCTATCTGGGTTCCTTGGGACATCCCTACCCTAAACCCTAACCTTAACCCCTACCTTAACCATTTTAAATGTCAACTTCAATGGGCTAGCGACGTCCCAAGGATGAATCTCTACCTGAAAATAGATTATCTAAGTGATTGATAGTTGGTATTCAGCAGTCATAAAGCCTAATTTACTTTAATGAATGACTAAAATTGTGATTTTGTCAGACAGCAGCTCTACACTTTATTGACTGACTGATCCATTCATCCTTCCATCCCTCCTCGGCTTTCCTCTCCTCTGAAGACCCAGTGAGGGTGGAGCTCAGTCAGAGAGCTGTTGAGAGACTGGTTAGGAAGAACACTTCTACAGCCAGAGAGGTGAGAGGTCACACATGGTTTAGATGGTAAATATTTATGTCCCCTTAGTGGTTCATCACGTCGGCTAAAGGGAATATGTTCCATCATCTATGTTTATTTACATTAGTGCAAATTGTCCACTGATATTGGTGTAATTTCTCACCCCTTTTGGCTGTATGAAAGTGAATTTCCCCTCAGGCACACACATTTGTTCTTTGTTATTACCCGAGCCACTGCAACTATCATCTAGAAGGCGAGGTCAGTACAGGTGCATCAAAGCTGGGACCGAGAGACAGAAGCTGTTTTTCCATCACTAACACAGAGAGGCTGCTGCCTACATACACAGACTTGAAATCATTGGTCACTTTAAGGAATGGAACACTAGTCACTTTAATAATGTTTACATATCTGGCATTACTCATCTCATATGTATATACTGTATTCTATCCTYTGCTATTGTATCAGTCTATGCCGCTCTGACATCGCTCGTCCATATATTTATATATTCTTATTCCATTACTTAGATTTGTGTGTATTAGGTATTTGTTGTGAAATTGTTAGATATTACTGCACTGTTGGAGCTAGGAACACAAGCATTTCGCTACACACGCAATAACATATGTATGTGACAAATAACATTTGATTTGATTTATTATGAAGGTCACTTGTGTAAAATGTACTTTTCCCCACTCATCTTTTGACATTGCTTATGCATATTCAGTGGCCTGGCTGCTTCCAGACAATGTCAAAGGCCGATCCTGGTAGATCTGAACCTAATGCAGCTTGGAGTGATCAGATGACAGAAGTCACATTTAGGTGCCAGGTGTAACTGAGGCCATAGGTGCTCCATATCCATTACTTTGAGTGTTTTATATAATATGACTAAATGTGTTTCTTTCTGTGTTGCAGGAGCAGTCAAGAAATGGAACGGCAAGGCCACAGAACATGACATAAGCAGAGCTGTGGGAGACCACCTCAAGCCCCTGGTAGAGCCGGGGGTGGTGTTTACCACTCCACCACGCCTTCAGCAGGCCGGAAAAGTGGTCTTGATACTGTTTTTCATACTAAGATGGACCACGAGTCTGTTGATTGGTCAGTCATTGGGTTAATTTGTTTTGCAATATGTTCAAATAAAATCAAGCTTTATTTATACAGCACATTTCAGACATGGATGCAACACAATGGAAAGAACAAATTTTAAAAAATGTGAAAATAAACAGAAATATTGAGGATAAAAAAACAAAGAATAACAACTGAAAGACTAATGAGCATTGCAAGGAAATGCCATTGATTAAAATGTTAAAATATCCAACCCAAAATATAAGCTTGTTTTTTAGGAGGGGTTCTGAAAGACACTATGGGGGTGTCCAATGAAAGTTGACTAGTAACAACAACTGACACCCACTAAATCTGCCCAAGAAACGAAAGAAAAACCCACACCAAACTTAAAGACAGGAAGCAAACCAAAGAAGTGTAGCAACTGGAGCACTGGGCCAGACACTCTTAAATAGAACCTGGACCAGCTCAGGTGAAACACCTTCCCACTAACGAGATGGACAAGCCAGCACAGGTGTAACACATACTGACTAACGAGGTGACACCAATCTGTGCACCCAAGACACATTTCAGTTGTACAATCAATCAAATGTATTTATAAAGCCCTTAGATCAGCTGATGTCACAGAGTGCTGTACAGAAACCCAGCCTAAAACCCCAAACAGCAAGCAATGCAGGTGTAGAACAGTGGCTAGGAAAAACTCCCTAGAAAGGCAGGAACCTTGGAAGAAACCTAGAGAGGAACCAAGCTATGAGGGGTGGCCAGTCCTCTTCTGGCTGTGCCGGGTGGAGATTATAACAGAACATGGCCAAGATGCTCAAATGTTCATAGATGACCAGCAGGGTCAAATAATAATAATCACAGTGGTTGTCGAGGGTGTAACAGGTCAGCACCTCAGGAGTAAATGTCAGTTGGCTTTTCATAGCCACTCATTCAGAATATCTCTACAACTTCCATTTCACATAATCATCTACAATGCTTCACCTTCTACAATATAAACACATTGTCTACTGGCTGGCAACAATTAAAAACACGTATTTCTGAATAATAATATGCAATCGTATAATTTTTTTATCCTTTTTCTTTCCATAGAATCCTAAAACTCACTAGCTTCTAGAACTCTCATCTTCCTAAAACCCACTAGCTTCTAGAACTCTCGTCTTCCTAAAACCCACTAGCTTCTAGAACTCTCATCCCCTTGGAACGAGCCCAAACAAAACTCAAATCAAATTGTATTAGTCACATGCACCGGATACAACACTGGAACTCTTACTTACGAGCCCCTAACAGTGCAGTTTAAAAAAAACACAGAAAAGAATAAGAGATAAAACTAATCTCCAACACGGGAAAAACGTGTCAAATTAAATTGTGATCATGGTAACTCACTGGCTAAATGCAAAACACAAATCTATTTGACTGCCAACCCTTGAGATAATCAGCAACCAAGTTGTCCTTACCACAGACATGTCTGATTTCAAGAGGAAACTCCTGCGATATCCGTAGTAACTTTCCACCTCGGAGCTTCTCTCTCTTTTCAGGGTTCACTAGATAGGCATGTTGTTGGATATAAAAGCAGGGTAACAATGTCAGTGTCAGTACCCAAAAATGTCAAGTTGGTTGCATGAATAACTATGATTACTAAATGTTACATAATTGTAAATATGAAATATCAAAACCAAATGTACACCCCTTTGTTAATATGTATTGGCAATAATTCACTTAATGGTGAGGCATGTAATAATAAAACATGTATCTTTTGTCAGGCTGAATGTTTGAAATYTGAGGTGATTTGAGACATGCTTCTTCAGTAGTGGAATAAAGACAATTAGCATTTGAATGTTGTAAAGAAATGCTGGAGTGATGTAGGATTGTTAATAAAATTTATTATAGACCAATTTATTATACTGCGTCCATGTGTATAGGCTGCAAGTACGTTGAAATTAAGTTGTTTTCAAGTCATTGAAAAAAACGACCCGAAAAGACATCTTTTCAACTTTCACTTTCAACTACAACCGAACATATATTGGATGTCGGGCATAGTCTTATTTTCAACGTCTTTTGAATGACATTTTGCGAAATGGGAATAGTGCAATGTCAAAACACAGTTTTAACGTGTTAACAATAACAAATATGCAGAAACAGTTTGGGATATATTGTAAACCTAAACATTTTGAAGTGTTTCATTTTGATTCAAGCGGGTCACCAACGTGGTAAGTGTAACACAACTCTTTTTTGTTAGTCACTTTTTGTTAAATCACATAAATAGTAACTCTTTCAATTCAGAGCCTGGATTTTTTCCCTGAGGCTAAAATCAATTGAACAGGGGGCAAACATTTAGGGTTCTACATTGACATTCATTAAAATACTCCTACTACAATGTTAAAATAATCTACATTGTGACATGATTTAATTGATATCATGAAAAAACTCCTTCATGTATTTTCTGATGTTTGATCAGAGATCTTTTACTAGAGTATCTCTTGTCACACTGATCACAGCTATACGATTTCTGTCCTGTGTGTGTTCTCTGGTGTACAGTCAGATGTCTAGATGTAATAAAACTCTTCCCACATTGATCACAGCTATATGGTTTCTCTCCTGTGTGTGTTCTCTGGTGTAAAGTCAGATTGCTAGATTGACAAAAACTCTTCCCACATTGACCACAGCTATAAGGTTTCTCTCCTGTGTGTGTTCTCTGGTGTAATGTCAGCTGGCTAGATTGACCAAAACTCTTCCCACATTGACCACAGCTATAACATTTCTCTCCTGTGTGTGTTCTCTGGTGTAATGTCAGCTGGCTAGATTGACCAAAACTCTTCCCACATTGATTACAGCTAAAATATTTCTCTCATTTGTGTGTTCTCGGATGTATTTGAAGTTTTACTGAAGAGTTGAATCTTTTCCCATAGTCAGAGCAGCAGATGTTTCTTGAGGTGTTCTGATCTGGAGAGACTCTTCTCTGCCTCATCAGCATCATGAGGTTGTTGAGGCTCCCCAGAGGATCCACGAATGTCCCGTCTCTCACCTGTGTGAATGACAAAGTCAGACAGATGGTTAAAGGCCCACAACAGCAGAAATCCACTGTTTATTTTAGTTAAAAGGTGATGCCCAGAGTGTACCCATGACGTTGTACAACAACTGACGTCTGTTAAATTTCACAATTAAGACATTCAAGTTAGTAACAAGTCATATTTTGTCTTGTTTTCACATTAGTGGTAACTAGAAATACGTTATTCATGTTGTTGAAACTCTAAGCAGTGTGCCAGACAACTTTTGGTCTCCAATATAGGCCCCTTTCGGTGTTTGATGAAATTGCGGCACGAGGTCAATGCACACACAATTTGATTGCAGAAACTCCTCCCTGCTAATGAGGATGTAGTATATCTGCCTGGAGCAAAAATGGTAAGCGAAGATTTTAGCTTTTCAGGAATATATTCTGAATATTACAGCACAAGATCAGGAGTGCTACTCAAGGAAACATTAAGCTCTGTGTCTATTCACTAATTCACCACCGTGGGGGAAAACTCAGAGGAGTTCTCATAGGCTGACAGCAAATATAGCCTCCATTTCCAGGTTGCTTATGAGTGCATTTCACATTACTTTTGGATTATAATTGTAAGACTCACTTGAATGTCCTGATTAATATGTTTGTGTTTTTGTCGCAAATTAACTGCTTTATACTTAAAAAACACTTCAACCAGTAAAATGCTCTTTGGCTAGCTTTGCCATCAGCCTGACAATGAGGGTTTGTACACTAAGTGTTTAACAAATTGGCCCATAACTTCACCAAACAATAACATAGTAGAGGTCGACCGATTATGATTTTTCGACGCCGATACCGATTATTGGAGGACCAAAAAAACCCGATACCAATTAAATCGGCCGATTTTATATATATATTTGTAATAATGACAATTACAACAATACTGAATGAACACTTTATTTAACTTAATATAATACATAAATAAAATCAATTTAGTCTCAAATAAATAATGAAACACGTTCCATTTGGTTTAAATTATGCAAAAACAAAGTGTTTGAAGAAAGTAAAAGTGCAATATGAGCCATGTAAAAAAAAGCTATTTCTCTCTATACCATTTGTATTTCATTAACATTTTTATTTATTTAATATATTTTTGTACCTTTATTTTACTAGGGAATTCAGTTAAGAACAAATTTGTATTTTCAAAGACAGCCTAGGAACAGTCAGCTCGGGGATTTGAACTTGCAACCTTTCGGTTACTAGTCCAACACTCTAACCACTAGGCTACCCTGCCACCCCAAATGTTCTTATAGGCACTTTGGTATTGCCAGCCTAATCTTGGGAGTTGATAGGCTTGAAGTCATAAACAGAGCTGTGCTTCAAGAATTGCGAAGAGCTGCTGGCAAATGCAGGAAAGTGTTGTTTGAATGAATGCTTACAAGCATGCTTCTGCCTACCACCGCTCAGTCAAACTGCTCTATCAAATATCAAATCATAGACTTAATTATAATATAATAAACACAGAAATACGAGCCTTAGGTCATATTCAATTTAATACCGCTCTTCACCGACCCAGGAAGGGGCGGGGATAAACAGGTGTTGTACCTCGTTTCCCTCCTTCAGGGAACAGTAATTATAGTCATAAAGTTACACTCCCTTTCAGTCAGTCAACTTCGGTACAACATACTATGGGGAAATACAATAGGCTACCCTTGTCGTGAAAGAGGAGAAGGAAGAGGAGGATGTCACTGTTAAACAAGAAGTAGAGGGTGAGGCTGTTACAGTGAAAGAAGAGGAAGACGCGTTCAGAGTGAAAGAGGAGGAGGATGTTACAGTGAAATAAGAGGAGGAAGAGAAAGAGGAGGATGCAGTTTTTGGAGTGAAGAAGGAGAAAGAGGGAGAGATTAACGGTCATATTGACAGAGGAGTCAGGAGATCTGATTACCACCAGTAAGTACTGTCTTAAAAACGGGCACTAACAGTCCAAAGTTTTAGAACGAATGTATGGTTTTTAAGCAGCATGCTACTGAAATTCTATACTTGAAAATGTTGTTCTGTACTATAGGAATTTACGTTATAATATAATGTTAAAGCTACATTTTAAAACGGGTGGTTAAAGCCCTGAATCCTGATTGGCTGACAGCCGTGGTATATCAGGTCGTATGCCATGGGTATGACAACATGCATTTTTACTGTTCTAATTACATTGGTAACCAGTTTATAATAGCAATAATCCACCTCAGGGGTTTGTGATATATGGCCAATATACCACGGCTAAGGGCTGTATCCAGGCACTCTGCGTTGTGCGTAAGGACAGTCTTTAACCATGCTATATTGGCCATATACAGCACTTCCTCTGGTCTTATTGCTTAACTGTAACATGTGTATACCATCAGAGTCCCCCCCACCACAAAATCACAACTTAATTGTCTCACKYAATGGCAAACAAGTTATAAATGAAACGTTTGACGTGTGTCTATTGTAGACCTTGCGTGGAGTGTGTATACACGCAAAAAGCAGATTTCTAAATAATGTTGGAGAAATACAGAAAATAAGAAACATTGACATGAAATGGACACGTGTTATGGGGAGACCAAACATATTAGCAAAAGGACAAGCGTTTTGGGGAGACTGAACATATTAGCAAAAGGACAAGCGTTTTGGGGAGACTGAACATATTAGCAAAAGGACAAGGTTATGGAGATGAACAGTTAGTCGACAAAAAACATGGGCAAAATAGCCATTTGAAGGAAAGGCTGTACACAGAATGATCATTTAGAAAGATAGTAATGATCCTTTAGCGATGAAGTGGCCACCAACAAAAACATTATTAACATTGGATCAAAGCTGCAGCCAAGAACATTGACTGAAATAGTAAATATAGTACTTTAACCTCTTGCTCAGCCTATAAACATGACATTATCTATTATTATAGAGCTCTGCTCAGCCTGTAACATGACATTATCTATTATTATAGAGCTCTGTCAGCTGTAAACATGACATATCTATTATTTTTATAACCTCTGCTCAGTCTATAAACATGACATTTTATCTATTATAAGAGCTCTGCTCAGCCTATAAACATGACATTAATCTATTATTAAGCTCTTGCCAGCCTGTAACATGACATTATCTATTATTATAGACTCTGCTCAGCTTAAACAATGAATTGATCTATTATTATAAACCTCTGCTCATTCCTATAGACTGAGACTATTATTATAAACCTGCTGCTCGAGTCTATAAACGTGACATGGAGTTCTATTTTATAGAGCTCTGCTCAGCCTATAAACATGACATTATCTATTATTATAGAGCTCTGATCAGCCTATAAACACGGCATTATCTATTATTATAGAGCTCTGCTCAGCCTAAAACATGACATGATCTATTATTATAGAGCTCTGCTCAGCCTATAAACACGACATGATCTATTATTATAGAGCTCTGCTCAGCCTATAAACACGACATTATCTATTATTATAGACCTCTGCTCAGCCTATAAACATGAAATTATCTATTATTATGACATTCATGACATTATTATGACATCATGAAATTAGATTTGGAGCTCTGCATCATTTGTTTTTAAATCTCACCATCACCAAGTTTATGTTTAATGATGTAATGTTGTGAAGACTGACCTCAGGTTATTGAGGGATCTAGTCTGGATTAAACCTCATAGGAAAGCAGTTTTTATTATGTGGAGATTTCATTCAGGTCTCTCTTTATTATTAAACAAATTACTCTGTCTTTGGCAGGAGAGACCTGACTCTCACTCTGACAGCAGAAAGAGTCCTTCTGAGGAACCAGACACAGAGACGCCCAAACCAGCGAGACAACACCACTGCTCCTACTGTGGAAATAGTTTTACCCGATTACTACACCTGAAAGTGTCGTGGATAATCGTCTCAGAAATATAACACTCTTACAAGAACTTGTGAATTCAATATAGGCTTTTAATACAAAATATCAGAAGCCGTGTCAGTCCGCGGAAAAGACCAACTTCCATAAGCACTGGCTCTGTTCTTATACACATACATCAAATGAGTCCATCCCACATGCAAATGAAGTTCCTTCCCTTAGTCCGTCTGTCACCATTATCTTTCATTTCAAACTTCCTGCTTGTTCATGCCCAATAACGCCTGTATCCGTTCTTGATTAGATTACAATGGTGCCAGGACCCTCTCGTGTCCTAAAATAAATATGTATTATGCCTATAGTCCATCTGTTGGTCATTTGGCTGGCCCCCTCCTTTGTGTGTCCCTCTGACCTCGGTATGTCCAGCRATRCTATGCACTRATGGCCTRGCTTTAGTTTCCTGTCCTKMACAATAGACAATGTACTTTAAGTGTCGCCTCTTCCTTTTTACCCTAAGCCTTTATGCTTTTTATGGCTTTGGCCATTATGTCTGTTATGTCTTAGTTTCCTGTTTATACCAGAATGGCAAATGCACTCACTAGTTGCCTTCTCCTTTTGTAGTCTAATGTACACCTATCTTTTGCTCAATAGTGTGATATCTGTCTCTTATATGTCTAAGCACTTACTCCTACAAAACCACATAAAACCACATAAGAGAACACATACAGGAGAAAAGCCCTTCCACAGTTCCCAGTGTGAAAAGAGTTTTAGGTGGTTAACGAGTCTGAAAAAGCATGAGAGGGGACACACACAAGAAAAGCTCTACCAATGCTCCCTGTGTGGAAAGAGTTTTACCAAGTTAGGGGCCTGACTAGGCATAACAGGACACACACAGGAGGAGAAGACATACCACTGCTCTCATTGTGGAAAGACATTTTCCCAGTCAGAGGACCTGAAAGGACATGAGAGAATAGAGAGACTGTGTTCTGACTTGTGTTTTTGACTGAGAATTAGTGTTTTTCTTTGTCACATTTAAATCATATTGTTTAAATGAAATCAGACATGAAAATCTGACCAAAACAACAGGCCTGTTTCTGTTGTTTATTCATCTTGATCTAAAATCACATTAAATATTTTAACATGTGTATTTCGTTTTCATTATGAACTTTGATTGGTTGTAAACAAGTATAAACCCTCTGATGTAGTTCATAATATGATTTGGATATTGCTAAATGGAAATTATTATATAAGTAAATAAGTAGCTTTGGCTTGTAGCTGTTTCTGTAGTGAGGTAGCTTGATGTACAAGTACTTCCCCTGGACAGGACTCTAGTCTATACAGTACCACAGTATAGACTGTGGTAGGCACACACCTGTCTGGCTACCACAGCATTCTGAAGCGGTTCCCCCATCCCATCTGGTTTGCGCTTAGTTGGACGATCATTTGTTTTTCAGCAGGTCAATGACCCAACAAACCTCCAGGCTGTGTAAAGGCTATTTGACCAAGAAGGAGAGTGATGGAGTGCTGCATCAGATGACCTGGCCTCCACAAT
>NW_019943619.1:53113-56286 GCF_002910315.2 Salvelinus sp. IW2-2015
GGAACCTAAAACTGCATGAAGGACACACACAGGAAGAAAACCATCCATGTTCCATTGTTTCCCCGGGCAACCATTCCAATGTTCCCATTTACTCAGATAGGGCACTAAAAAAGCATGAGAGAACTACACACAGGGGAAAGCCTTAATCACTGCTTCCCCAGTGTAAAGAGTTTTACCTGGGTAAGTAGCCCGAATGGAGCACGCGAAAGGCCACTAACTAAAAAAAGCCTACCACTGCAGCTCTCGTTCGTCTGTGTGGAAGGACATTTTTCCAAGTCAGATAACCCTGAAATCACATGAGAGTCAATAACAGGCGCTTGGGTTCTGAACTTATTTTGACTAAAGAATTTGTGTTTTTGTTTATGCCACATGAAATCATATTGTTTATGATTATACCTGTCTATTTAAGGTCCCACAGTTGACAATGCATGTCAGAGCAAATACCAGGCAATGAGGTCGAAGAAATTGTCCATAGAGCTCCGAGACAGGATTGTGTCGAGGCACAGATCTGGGAAAGGGTACCAAAAAATGTCTGTAGCATTGGAGGTCCCCAAGAACACAGTGGCCACCATCATTCTTTAATGTAAGAAGTTTGGAACCACAAAGACTCTTCCCAGAGCTGGCCACCTGGCCAAACTGAGCAATTGGGGGAGAAGGGTCTTCGTCATGGAGGTGACCAAGAACCCAATGGTCACTCTGACAGGGCTCCAGAGTTCCTCTGTGGAGATGGGAGAACCTTCCAGAAGGACAACCATCTCTGCAGCACTCCACCAATCAGGCCTTTATGTAGCAATGATTAAAACCTCTTAAGGATATGCCCCTTTTTTTCCCAAAAAGCTGTTTTTGGTTTGTGATGTCATAATGGGGTATTGTGATGTCATTATGGGGTATTGTGATGTCATTACGGGGTATTGTGTGTAGATTGATGAGGGGGGAAAAATTCAATTTTAGAATAAGGCTGTAACATAACATGTTGAAAAGGTGAAGGGGTCTGAATACTTTCCGAATGCACTGTGTACCGCTGGCAGAGTATTCTACCGCTGGCTGAGGTTTCTACCGCTAGCAGGCAGAGTTTTCTACCATTGGCAGTTTTGTACACAGTCACGTGATACGTGGTATAGAAAAATCTACATTTAGGCTATGATAAAAGATATGCCTCTGGGGTCAAAATGATCCATGTCAGAAGTATGGTTCAATGCAAATATGTAGTGGGTGTAAAGTTTGTTATACATTCTCACTCATTAAAAACGAATCAATCAACACATGTTTATCTTTGAACGACTTAATATAATATTAATCTTTCATGAAATAGATGAAAAATAAACGTTTGGTTCCTCAACTGCGTTGCCCACTCCAGTCAGCAGATGGCGATGTGCGTCTTTTAGGTTCAGGCGACGCTGCCAGTGTGACGTATAATCTAGTGGACGGGACGCTCCTTCAACAACAACAACAGCTAGTCAGACACCTCGGTAGCTTTCGAGCAAACATAGCTACAACATTCACGCTCTTTACACTGTTTTGGTGTATATTAGGCGCTGTGTATTAAACACACGTCTGTCGTATGTACGTGTTGGCCCATTTAATTATATATTTACGTTGTTTGTCAGCTAGCTGGTTAGCTAAGTTAGCTTAGAACTAGGCTAGTCGCTAATGCTAGCTAGCTAACATCTCCGACCATGAGTTCACTAAGTTACTCTCCTCCTGCTAAAGAAGGGGAAGTCTGCTGGACGGAGAAAGAAGCTTTCGTGAAAGAGGAGGACGAAGAGGAGGTTGTTACAATACAAAAACAAGTAGAGGGTGAGGTTGTTACCGTGAAAAAAGAAGAGAAAGACGTTTCACTGAAAGAAGAGGAAGACGCGTTCAGAGTGAAAGAGGAGGAGGCAGAGAAAGAGGTTACAGTGAAAGAAGAGGAAGATGTTACAGTAAAAGAAGAGGAAGAGAAAGAGGAGGAGGCCGTTTTTGGAGTGAAGGAGGAGGAGGGAGAGATGACTGTCACATTGGAGGAAGAAGAGGAGGTTGGAGATCTGTTTAACACCAGTAAGTACCGTCTCTGCAGTCGTTGAACCAATATGCAGTAAAGGGGTTCTACACTTTAATGTTGTTCTGTAGGAATGGCTGAAGCTACACTGTAACGTGTAGAACATCAAGAGTGGACCATCAACAAAACGTTAACAATTGATCAAATGCATCCAATGACAATHCCTGAAATACTGTAGTCCTCAATATCTCCTATTAGATTAGCCCAATATGTAGTCTTAAAGGGGCAATCAGCAGTTGTTTCTTGAAGAAATCACTTAAAGTGACTCATAGATAATAAACAGAGAGTAGCAGCAGCATAAAAGAGGGGTCTTCTACACTACCCACAATGCATAAGGAATACCTAGGATAGGATAAAGTAATCCTTCTAAACCCCCCCCCTTAAAAGAGTTAGATGCACTATTGTAAAGTGGTTGTTCCACTGGATATCATAAGGTGAATGCACCAATTTGTAAGTCGCTCTGGATAAGAGCGTCTGCTAAATGACTTAAATGTAAATGTAATGCACTTTTTCTCAACATCATATGGAGGATCTACTCTGTGCAACCGAGTTTGTATGCTAGCTTGGTAGCTAGCGAAAGTGTGCAAACGTTAGCCACACCTCATGCTTTCATGCACTTTGTGGTTGTGTTATCTAGTGGAAACGCGTTAGCACGGTAGGTTCTGGTGCCTTCTTCCCGTGGGCTCAAAATGAAAGAGAAAATCATACCTGCTTGCTCCTTTTATTCGGGTGTTTGTACGGAGTAAAAAAAGCTTATATTTTGGGTTCTGATGGGGTTCGACAGTTTAACATTTATAGGCATTTATAACTCTACCTACATGTACATATTACCTCAATTACCTCGACTAACCGGTGCCCCCGTATATTGACTCTATACCGGAACTCCCTGTATATAGCCTTGCTATTGTTATTTTACTGCTGCTGTTTAATTATTTGTTACTTTTATTTTGTAATTTTTTTACTAAACACTTATTTTTCTTGACTTCTTTTTGGTTAAGGGCTTGTAAGTAAGTCTGACGCCTTGAATGTTATCCAATGTGTTACTATGGTTACTGTTGTTCCATGTTGTGAATGTTATCCAATGTGTTACTGTCAGTGTCTTAGCTCTTATTACTATTATAATAATAAGAAAGAA
>NW_019943619.1:64397-68389 GCF_002910315.2 Salvelinus sp. IW2-2015
CAACAATATAAATTCAGTATTTCTAACACTATCAAAATGTATGGTATGTACATTTCATCTCACTTTTTTTTTTAAATCAACATTACGTCAAAGGATTAAACTATTAAAAACAAACAAAATTATCAAACAGCTCTGCTTATGTCATGTTCTGTGGCCTTGCCGTTCCATTTCATGACTGCCCCTGTGTAACCGATGTGAAATGGCTAGCTAGTTAGCGGTGGTGCGCGCTAATAGCCTTTCAATCAGTGACGTCACTCACTTTGAGACCTTGAAGTAGTGGTTCCCCTTGCTCTGTAAGGGCCGCGGCCTTTGTGGAGCGATGGGTAACGATGCTTCGTGGGTGACTGTTGTTGATGTGTGCAGAGGGTCCCTGGTTCACGCGAGGGGACGGACGTAAAGTTAAACTGTTACACCTGCAACACAGAAAGAACCACATTTAGTCATATTATATAAAACACTCAAAGTAATGGATATGGAGCATCTATGGCCTCAGTTACACCTGGCACGTCTGTCATCTGATCACTCCAAGCTGCATTAGGTTCAGATCTACCAGGATGGGCCTTTGACATAGTCTGGACGCAGTCAGGCCACCAAATATGCATCAGCAATGTAAAGAGATGGGGTGAATGAGTGGGGAAAAAGTACATTTTGACATAAATGACCTTCATAATAACAAAGAACAAATGTGTGTCTGAGGGGAAATTAACTTTCATACAGCCAAAAGGGGTGAGAAATTGCACCAATATCAGTTGACAATTTGCAGTAATGTAAATAAACATGGATTATGGAACATATTCCCTTTTGCTGACGTGATGAACCGCTAAAGGGACATAAATATTTACCATCTTAACCATGTGACCTCTCTGGCTGTAGAAGTGTTCTTCCTAACCAGTTCCTCAATATCTCTCTGACTGAGCTCCACCCTCACTGGGTCTTCAGAGGAGAGGAAGGCTGAGGAGGGATGGTAGGATGAATGGATCAGTCAGTCAATAAAGTGTAGAGCTCCTGTCTATGCTGTCTGACAAAATCACTATTTTAGTAGTTCGTTAAAGTAAATTAGGCTTTATGACTGCTGAATACCAACTATCAATCACTTAGATCATGTATTTTCAGGTAGAGATACATCCTTGGGACGTCCCTAGCCCGTTGAAGTTGACATTTAAAATGGTTAAGGTAGGGTTTAGGGTAGGAATGTCCCAAGGATTCCAGATAGCATTGACCATTGTGCATTCTTCTGTCTCTTTTACATAGCAGGTGTAAAGTAAACAGACAAGACAAGTAGACACGCAGTGGAGGATGAAACATATTCCCTTTTTTTCTTCCTTTATTTAATTTGACAAGTCAGTTAAATTGTCAGTTCAGAACAAATTCTTATTTTCAATGACGGCCTAGGAACAATGTGATTGTCAGCCCTAACAATCCATTCTAGCACCACTAGGAACAATGTGATTGTCAGCCCTAACAATTCATTCTAGCACCACTAGGAACAATGTGATTGTCAGCCCTAACCATCCATTCTAGCACCACTAGGAACAATGTGATTGTCAGCCCTAACAATCCATTCTAGCACCACTAGGAACAATGTGATTGTCAGCCCTAACCATCCATTCTAGCACTAGGAACAGTACCTTCCTAGACAATGTGCTGGATGGTAATTATTTATGTGGCTCATGTACCCAGTGTAACTTTACGAGAAAAAAAAGACCATCTTTTCTCCGCGGATTGCAAGCGACAGGCTCAGGACACGGTTGATTGGCTATCAGACAAGGTTCATTACACTTCTAGCTGGTAGGACTGCTTTGCTGGATTATACTATAGCTGAAATCCCAATACCCATGTAGACATAGCTTACTGACAGATCAATGAGGTCAGATCCCAATACCCATGTAAACATAGCTTACTGACAGATCTATAAGGTCAGATTCCATGTAAACATAGCTTACTGACAGACCAATGAGGTCAGATCCAAATACCCATGTAAACATAGCTTACTGACAGATCTATAAGGTCAGATCCCATGTAAACATAGCTTACTGACAGATCAATGAGGTCAGATCCAAATACCCATGTAAACATAGCTTACTGACAGATCAATGAGGTGAGATCCCAATACCCATGNAAACATAGCTTACTGACAGATCAATGAGGTGAGATCCCAATACCCATGCAAACATAGCATACTGACAGATCAATGAGGTGAGATCCCAATACCCATGCAAACATAGCTTACTGACAGATCAATGAGGTCAGATCCCAATACCCATGCAAACATAGCTTACTGACAGATCAATGAGGTTAGATCCCATGTAAACATAGCTTACTGGCAGATCAATGAGGTCTTATCCCCATACCCATATATTGCGAACAGATCGACTGTAGCGGTAGTCGTTTCGATGGTGACGTACTTTACAGTTATTTAGACCGCGGTGGTTATTGGAGTCGTGGTTTCCTGGAAGAAACCGTTGTTGTGCATCATCTTTCAACGCTCCAGTACCTGATAATGACCAAACCTGTATATCTTTCAGTCGACGCTATCAAAGTGACGTATAATCTAGTGGACGGAACACTTCTTCGACAACATCTAGTCAGCCACCTCCGTAGCTTCCTAGCCGAAACATCCAAGCTGTTCAGACCGCTTCGGTGTATATTTGCCTCTGTATTTGAAACATAATTCTGTCATGTAACTAGTTTCCCCATTTAATGTCATATTTCCGTTTAGTCAGGTAACGGTAGCTGGCTTGATAAATTAGCCTATCACTAGGCTAGTCGCTAACTAGCTAGGTTAGCTGGCTAACATCCCCGACCATGAATTCACTAAGCTACTCTCCTGCTAATAAAGAGGTCTGCTGGACGGAGAAAGATGGCCTGTGGCTGAACATTGTCGTGAAAGAGGAGAAGGAAGAGGAGGATATCACAGTAAAACAAGTAGAGGGTGAGGCTGTTACAGTGAAAGAAGAAGAGAAAGACGCGTTCAAGAGGAGGAAGAGGAGGATGTCACAGTAAACGATGAAGTAGAGGGTGAGGCTGTTACAGTGAAAGAAGAGGAAGATGGGTTCAGAGTGAAAGAAGAGGAGGAAGAGAAAGAGGAGGATGCAGTTTTTGGAGTGAAGGAGGAGAAGAAAGAACAAGAACAGGAGGAGGAGACAGGCGATCTGATTAAGACCAGGAAGTACTGTCTTAAAAACAGAAGCTGATGCGTGGTTTTAAAGCAGCGTTCTACTGAATGTTTATGCTTGAATATGTTATTATTTAATGTAGGAATTGATAACTACACTGTAAGATGTGTATACCACCAAAGAGCGGGTCACCAACAAAACCTTAACAATGGATTATCAAATTCACAACTTTAATGTCAATCAGAATTGACAAACAAGATATAAATGACAGAGGATGTGTGTTGCTATGGTAACCCGTGGGGTTGTGATGTGTGTTGCTATAGTAACCCGTGGGGGGGAGTGAACACCCAGACAGTGGACATTTTTGAAAACAAAACCAGGAAGCTACTTCATCGTTAACCAGAAAGGATTTGATGTTGAGATTAAAAACGGCTGCATTGGCCCTTTAATGTAAGATACATACGGCTTCTTATGTGRTTTATTTATCCAACATAACTACCTTACCATGAATGATTTCAATTAAAATAGTCAACAAAAAATWAAATAAACTTATAAACATCCTTCTAGCTAGCTGACCACCGATTTTCATTGCAATTCATGTAAGTTAAATTAGGTTATGAGAGTTTTATTATAAAATTTGACTGTTTAGTAGAACTTGAGTCTTATCTATCATATAGTAGCTTGACAACATTCACTGTTTCGTGATATGTATTATCTAACACTTACAATATTCTTTTCACTATTTTTGGTTACTAAGCAGTTCTATCATCAACATTAGCAACTACGTTAAAACTAGCAAACATTAGCAAACCCGTTAGCTATATTTTCAATAGACGATAAGTGGATATTTAAATTAAATGTGTAGTTCTTCCAGTT
>NW_019943619.1:69288-71429 GCF_002910315.2 Salvelinus sp. IW2-2015
TGTGGAAAGAGGTTTACCCAGTTACGGTACCTGAAACAACATGAAGAAATACACACAGAAGATAGGAAGACCTACCACTGCTCTCAGTGTGGAAAGATATTTACRMGGTCAGGGAACRTGAAAATACATATGAGAATACACTCCGGAGAGAAGCCTTACCACTGTTCCCACTGTGGAAGGAATTTTAGGTGGTATGGGAGCCTGAAGGAGCATGAGAGAATACACACAGGAGAAAAGCCTTACCACTGTTCCAATTGTGAAAAGAGGTTTACCCATCAAGGGAGCCTGAAAGCGCATGAGAGAATACACTCAGGAGAAAAAACCTTACCAATGTTCCCGTTGTGAAAAGAGTTTTACTCGGTTAGGGAGCTTGAAAAGGCATGAAAGAACACACACAGGAAAAAAAGCCTTTCCAACATACTAAGACACAGGAGGAGAAGACATACCACTGCTCTCATTGTGAAAATACATTTTCCTAGTCAGAGGACCTGAAATCACACGAGAGAATAGAGAGGCTGTGTTCTGACTTATGTTTTTGATTGAGAAATTGMGTTTTTGTTCATGCTACATTAAATCATATTGTATGAATGAAATCATACTGAAAAAATAGGTCTACATTTTTTTGGGTTCAGCTCAAGACATGATGTCGAAAATAAGATTAAAATAGTTTTAAAAATATTATGTTTTGATTATGAATTTCAGATTGATTGAATGCAAGTGTAAACCCRTACATGTTGTTCACTATATAATTGGGATATTTCAAAAATGTTAATTATTAAATAGATTAATATTAGTATTTCTTCATTCAGATTGTCATTGTAAATGTGAATTGGTTCTCAGTTGACATCTCTGATTAAATAAAGGTGAAATAAAGTAAATGCCATGTTATCTTTGGGAAGTCTATTTGATTCTAAGTTGGGACTAAAATAATATTTAGAAGATAAATACACAAGGCAGAGTACGAGAGAGACAGAGGACGAGAGGTCAATACAGTAATAAATGGAAATAGTGTTTTTCCTGTAACAGGGAATTATTGATCAATGGAAATAGTGTTTTTTCTGTAAGAGGGAATTATTGACCAATGGTTCAGCGACATGGGAGGATGTAGAGGTACACTACCGTTCAACAGGTTGGGCTCACTTAGAAATTACCTTGTTTTTAAAAGAAAGCCATTTTTTGTCCATTAAAATAACATAAAATTGATCAGAAATACAGTATAGACGTTGTTAATGTTGTAAATGACTATTGTAGCTGGAAACAGCAGCTTTTTTATGGAATATCTGAATAGGCGTACAGAGGCCCATTATCAGCAACCATCACTCCTGTGTTCCAATGACACGTTGTGTTAGCTAATCCAAGTTTATCATTTTAAAAAGGCTAATTGATCATTAGAAAACCCTTTTGCAATTATGTTAGCACAGCTGTTAACTGTTGTTCTGATTAAAGAAGCAATAAAACTGGTCTTCTTTAGACTAGTTGAGTATCTGGAGCAATGCAACCTCTCAAATTCATACACAGATGTTGTGTTTTTTTTACCCACAAGGAGTTTTTACCCGGAGCCTGTAGTGCCACTTTCTAAAAATGAACATAAATGCTGTAGGAGGAGGTGTCTGTGTTTTACCAGGAGACCGGGGCCGATCTCGATTTAGGAATGTATGCCTTGCTTACGCACACTCTACATGTGTTAATACCTTGTTGAAAACCCTCACAATTGTTGGCCAACCGATTGTCATGGAGTTTTCATTCAGTAGGGTTTAGAGTACATTTCATCTTAAGCCTTTTAAATACGGTTAAATACCTTTTAATTAGAATGTTGTCAACAGAGTCTATAGAATACATGGAGAGAACAGAATCTACTTCTAGAATGTAATCTATCAATTACATGGAGAGAACAGAATCTAGTTCTAGAATCTAATCTATCAACTAAATGGAGAGAACAGAATCTAGTTCTAGAATCTAATCTATCAACTAAATGGAGAGAAGCCAGATCTAGTTCTAGAATCTAATCTATCAACTAAATGGAGAGAACAGAATCTTGTTCTAGAATCTAATCTATCAATTAATGGAGAGAACAGAATCTAGAATCGAATCTATCAATAAATGGAGAAGAACAGAATCTAATTCTAGAATCTAGAATCTAA
>NW_019943619.1:78444-82638 GCF_002910315.2 Salvelinus sp. IW2-2015
ATAACGTTACATAGCTAATTACCGTAAATATTAGAAAGCCGGGTTTGACCTTCGGCGTTGTATGAGCTACAGTACAGTACCGTTATCTAGCTAACGTATGGCCTAACTAGCAGCGACTAGGTTTGGATTATTTCCCTCAACTATATTCTTTCCCATATATTGTATATCGTTTCCATAAAGCCAACATGGCTTTACACTCATTAACGTAATTTCCAATCTAGAGCAGTCCACTTTTGTGATAATTAACTAGCAAAGTTAACTAACGAACTAACTGCAGGGCTCTGGCAGTGCCCCTGCCAGAGCCCTGCGGTGACCTGTCCAGACGAGATGTTACAACGAACTGAATCGCAATGGAGGTCTTCCTCTTTATATAGCCTGCTACAGCATGCAATACTAAAGCTTTTTCTCAATAGGGGGGGCGCTGTTTTCACTTTGTAAAAAATCGTTCCCAAATTAAACTGCCTCGTACTCAATTATTGCTCGTACATATGCATATTATTATTACTATTGGATGAAAACACACTCTAGTTTCTAAAACCGTTTGAATTATATCTGTGAGTAAAACAGAACTCATTTTGCAGCAAACTTAGTTTATGAAGGTTAGTGAAATAATTAATATCTTTTGCTGGTTTTGTCGCTATCGCTACGTTGCCTTGAATCAATGCTGTTGTGTGGTTGGATATTGTTAGTAAGCTAATATAATGTTATATTGTTTTTCGCTGTAAAACACTTAAAAAAATCTGAAATATTGGCTGGATTCACAAGATGTTTGTCTTTCATTTGCTGTACACCATGTATTTTTCATAAATGTTTTATGATGAGTATTTAGGTATTTCACGTTGCTCTCTGTAGTTATTCTAGCTGCTTTGGTGAGATTTGTGATGGTGGCTGCAATGTAAAACTATGATTTATACCTGAAATATGCACATTTTTCGAACAAAACATATGCTATACAATAAATATGTTATCAGACTGTCATCTGATGAAGTTGTTTCTTGGTTAGTGACTATTTATATTCTTATTTTGGTCGAATTTGTGATAGCTACCTATGCGGTAAAAAAATAGTGAAAATATGCGGTTGGGTCTTTTGCTATCGTGGTTAGCTAATAGAAATACATATTGTGTTTCGCTGTAAAACATTTAAAAAATCGGAAATGATGGCTGGAGTCACACGATGTGTATCTTTCATCTGATGTCTTGGACGTTGATTTCATGATATTTAGATGCTAGTATTTACTTGTGGCGCTAGCTAGGCTATGCTAGTCAGCTTTTTTACTGATGAGGGTGCTCCCGGATCCGTGATTGTGACCAAGTAGAAGTTTTAACTCACAAGGGGGCATAATGTTACATGTACAATACTATCCCATTTTGGAAAACGTTACATGTACAATACTATCCCATTTTGGAAACATTACATGTACAATAACTATCCCATTTTGGAAACGTTACATGGACAATCTATCCCATTTTGGAAACGTTACATGTACAATACTATCCCATTTGGAAACGTTACATGTACAATACTATCCATTTTGGAAACGTTACATGGACAATACTATCCCATTTTGGAAACGTTACATGACAATACTACCCCATTTTGGAAACGTGACATGTACAATACTATCCCATTTTGGAAACGTTACATGTACAATACTATCCCATTTTGGAAACGTTACATGTACAATACTATCCCATTTTGGAAACGTCCCATATCTTGGATGATCAGAAAATCCAATAAGCGTTTTATAGTTTCCTCCTTAGCGTATATTTTATATATATATATTTATAGTTACATCGTAACTTGCCCTAAAGTGGACACACTCCCATCAGTTTCTGAGACAATTGCCCAGACTTTGTAGACGTTTTAATAATGCTTAAACCTCATCTTTATCAAATGATCCATTAAAGATACCAACTCAAAACCTACGTTCGTCTACATATGTGTTGTTTAAATTGTATCTAATTATATTCCCAGTATTACTTTTAACAAATCTCTAGTAATCGATAATACACACATACAATCCATCATATTTTCATATATTCACAGAATCCATATAAAAACGTAAGAAATTCTCAGGTACTCACGACAACCATTCCATTGCTTTTTCAAGGACTCTCCATAGCTACGAAGCAGCTCTCCAAACATACTCCCAGCAGAACAAAAAATAAACTAAACTATAGATCTCTGTGAGGAACTACAGATCTYTTACAATTCAATTCTTTTTTTCTTTTTTTTAAACAATGTTTGAGATGTGGTATCCACTCGGCTCGCTGCCTCTCAGATCAAAGGTGGGTCCATCTGTTCCGTTCCCGAAGTGTGGTCTCCTGAGATTCCAAGTTTGAGGGATCCCTCATGTACCTTTTACCCAGGTCGTCAGGAGCGTCACCAAGTGAAGATTCACATCCCCAAATGTGGTTAATTTCTTTAATATCAAATGAGACAAACTTATCACACAAGTCAGAGTTATTCTTAAACTAAATCTTTATTCACTTATTAATAAGGGAGCAGGTCAATACAACGCACACATATAAAGTGAATCAGTTGAGTGCTCTACGATAATGATGGCTGGTCGACAAATCACCCCCAGATGATTTGTTGAGAGCCACGAGACAAAAGTACAAAGGTCTTTTATAGCCAAGATACACCCCTTTCAACCTACATGACCAACAATAGACGTATAGAACGGGTCACAAGGTTAAAATTAGTATGAAATATACTTATAATACACAGCAGACAGTATCTGCTGTAAAAACAGTACTCTTTGTGTAGAGACTAGGGTCTGGCCCTGAGGTCATCTCTCCCTGATACCATATAGAACAGAAACATTAACTCATGCTCTGGAATGCGGTCTTTAGGTTTTATCACCCAAAAGACATGTAAATCTCCTGTCAATGTTATCTCCCAGAGGCCCATCCTCAGTAGAACACACAGACACAATAGTTCTAAGAACTCTCTATTCTGTTGCATAAAACAACCATTTGATCCAATAAAAGTATTATAACATAATGTTGCAGTTTAGCTCTGTGTCCACTGAAAGTTGACTAGTAACAACTGGGACATAAAAGACACCCACCATGAGACCCACTAAAACTGCCCAAAAATAGGAAAACAAAAGAAAAACCCACAACAAACTTAAAGACAGGAAGCAAACCAAAAAAGTGGAGCAACTAAAGGTGTTGACTCTCCACATCTATCAAGAAAACTGGAGCACTGGGCCAGACACTCTTAAAAAGAACCTGGACCAGCTCAGGTGAAACACCTTCCCAATAACGAGATGGACAAGCCAGCACAGGTGTAACACATACTGACTAACGAGGTGACACCAATCAGTGCGCCCTACGTGCTAACGAGCTATATGCACTAAAGTCCAACCTCAAAACATAAATGGGAAAACGAAAGACTAACACCTTAATTAAGAGAATGCTCACCACCAACAGAAAACAACTTCCATTTCACATTATAATCAACTACAATGCTTCACCTTCACCAATATAAACATGGTGTCTACTGGCTATCAACAATTAAAAACAAGAAAAATAACTTTTACTTTTCTCTTCCTAAAACTCACTAGCTTCCAGAACTCTCGTCTTCCTAAAACTCACTAGCTTCTATAACTCTCGTCCCCTTGGAACGAGCCCAAACAAAACTCATCTCTAATACGGAAAGTCAAAATAATTTGTGACCATGGAACGCACCGGCTAAACACAAAACACAAATCTTTTTGACTGCCCAACCTTGAGACAATCAGAAACCAAGTTGTCCTCACCATGGACACAAGCACCAAAAACGCTGTTGTTTGACAAGTAGCAATAAATCACTGATATCGATTAGGGGTTAAATCAGTTGTACTTGCTGTTGAAACTAACAACTAAAAAAACACATGGAAATGGGAGATATCATTTACCTCACTGGTTAGAGACAACCTGCAGAAGACAGTCAGCTACATTTGGAGTGATGCATTTAAATGTAGGGGTCGCTAAACAAAGGAACACAACACTTATTGTCATCACTCATCGATATCATGTTGAAATAAATTAAACTAACAGCTCAAAAACCACACGGAACCTGGGAATAATGTGTACATCCCTGGTTAGAGGACAACTTGTAGAAAACAGATCGCTACATTCTGAAGTGCTGCATTTGATCAAGTGGGTCACTAACGTGGTAAGTGGAACACAACTCTTTTCTTGTTA
>NW_019943619.1:82663-98088 GCF_002910315.2 Salvelinus sp. IW2-2015
CAATACACTTGCTGTTGAAACTAACAACTAAAAAAACACATGGAAATGGGAGATATCATTTACCTCACTGGTTAGAGGACAACCTGCAGAGACAGTCAGCTACATTTTGGAGTGATGCATTTAAATGTAGGGGTCGCTAAACAAAGGACACAACACTTATTGTCATCACTCATCGATATCATGTTGAAATAAATTAAACTAACAGCTCAAAAACCACACGGAACCTGGGAATAATGTGTACATCCCTGGTTAGAGGACAACTTGTAGAAAACAGATCGCTACATTCTGAAGTGCTGCATTTTGATTCAAGTGGGTCACTAACGTGGTAAGTGGAACACAACTCTTTTCTTGTTAGTCACTTTTTATTAAAATCACATTAAATAGTTACCTCTTTAAATTTCAGAGCCTGATTTTTTCCCTTGAGGCTGATATCCATTCATGCTGGCAATTCAATTAATAAGGGCAACATTTTAGGCTTTCTACATTTGACATTCATTAAAATATTTCCTACTACAAAGTGTTAACATTCTACATTGTGACATTAATTCATTGATATCATGAAACAACTCCTTCATGTATGTATTTTCTAATATTTGATCAGATATCTTCAATTAGATTATCTCTGGTCACAGCTATAGGGTT
Source organism: Salvelinus sp. IW2-2015 (assembly GCF_002910315.2). Taxonomy (NCBI): domain Eukaryota; kingdom Metazoa; phylum Chordata; class Actinopteri; order Salmoniformes; family Salmonidae; genus Salvelinus; species Salvelinus sp. IW2-2015. The sequence continues at coordinate 83,306 of NW_019943619.1, forward strand.
TCTCTCCTGTGTGTGTTCTTTGGTGTGATATCAGGTTCCATAGCTCAGTAAAACTCTTCCCACATTGATCACAGCTAAAGAGTTTCTCTCCTGTGTGTGTTCTCTGGTGTAGAGTCAGATTGCTAGATGTAGACAAAATCTTCCCACATTCTTCAAAGGTATAAGATTTCTCTCCTGTGTGTGTTCTCTCGTGTGATACCAGGCTGGTTGAATGGCTAAAACTCTTCCCACATTGAGTACAGCTGCAAGGTTTCTCACCTGTGTGTGTTCTCTGGTGTAATATCAGGCTGGTTGAATGGCTAAAACTCTTCCCACATTGATCACAGCTGTACGATTTCTCTCCTGTGTGTGTTCTCTGGTGTGTTATCAGGTTGCTTAGCTGAGTAAAACTCTTCCCACATTGATCACAGCTATAAGATTTCTCTCCTGTGTGTATTCTCTGGTGTACAGTCAGAAGGCCAGGTGAAACAAAACTCTTCCCACATTGATAACAGGTATAAGGTTTCTCTCCTGTGTGTGTTCTCTGGTGTCGTGTCAGACTAGTTGAATGGCTAAAACTCTTCCCACATTGAGTACAGCTATAAGGTTTCTCTCCTGTGTGGATTCTCTGATGAATTATAATGCCTGCTGAGGAGGTGAATCTCTTCCCACATTCATCACAGCTATAAGGTTTCTCTCCTGTGTGGATTCTCTGATGAATTATAATGCCTGCTGAGGAGGTGAATCTTCCCACAGTCAGAGCAGCAGTGAGATTTCTTCCCTGTGGATCTCTGCGGGTGTTTCTTGAGGTGTTCTAATGGGGAGAGACTCTTCTCTGCCTCGCCAGCATCATGAGGTTGTTGAGGATCCCCGGAGGATCCCCGATAGTCACATCTCTCTCCTGTGTGAACAACAAAGTCAGACAGATGGTTATTGGCCAAAAACAGCAAAAATCCACTGTTTATTTGAGGTAAAGGGTGATGCCCAGAGCGTACCCATGAAGTTGTACAACAATTGACGTCTGTTAAATTAAAAAATTAAGATAGTCAAGATCGCAACAATAGTGATATTTTGTCTTGTTTTCACATTAGTAGTAACATCMATGATTGTAGGCTAGAAATAAGATTAAAGTTGTTGAAATCCTAAGCACTGTGCCAGACGACTTTTGGTCTCCAATATAGGCCCCTTTCTGTGTTTGCTAAAATTGCGGCACGAGGGCGATGCACACSCAATTTGGTTGCAGAAACTCCTCCCTGCTAATGAGGAAACCGCTAGTTATGGATGTAGTATATCTGGTAATGAAGAAACCGCTAGTTATGGATGTAGTATATCTGGTAATGAGGAAACCACTAGTTATGGATGTAGTATATCTGGTAATGAAGAAACCACTAGTTATGGATGTAGTATATCTGGTAATGAGGAAACCACTAGTTAATGATGTAGTATATCTGTCTGGAGCAAAAATGGTGAGCAAAGATTTTAGTTTTTCCACAATGTATTCTGAATATTACAGCACAAGATCAGGAGTGCTACTCAAGGAAACTCACATTAAGCTCTGTGTCTATTCACTAATTCACCACCATGGGGGAAAACTCAGGGGAGTTCTCATAGGCTGACAGCAATAATAGCCTCCATTTCCAGGTTGCTTATGAGTGCATTTCACATTACTTTTGGATTATAATTGTAAGGCTCGTTTGAATCTCCAACTTAACTTTGTGTTATTGCCACAAATCAACTGATTTATACTTAAACACTTCAACCAGTAAAATGCTCTTTGGCTTTGCCATCAGCCTGACAATGAGGGTTTGTACACTAAGTGTTTAACAAATTGGCCTATAACTTCACCAAACAATAACATAGACCTACTGTAGGACCCATAACTTCACCTTTTAACAACATAGACCTACTGTAGAACCCATAACCTCACCTAACAATAACATAGACCTAGGACTATAAACAATTTAATATTTCAGGTGAAACATGGAAACTAAAATGTCTTTGTCGTGACATTTCATAACCTGATCACCAGATAATNTAGTATATCTGGTAATGAGGAAACCACTAGTTATGGATGTAGTATATCTGGTAATGAAGAAACCACTAGTTATGGATGTAGTATATCTGGTAATGAGGAAACCACTAGTTAATGATGTAGTATATCTGTCTGGAGCAAAAATGGTGAGCAAAGATTTTAGTTTTTCCACAATGTATTCTGAATATTACAGCACAAGATCAGGAGTGCTACTCAAGGAAACTCACATTAAGCTCTGTGTCTATTCACTAATTCACCACCATGGGGGAAAACTCAGGGGAGTTCTCATAGGCTGACAGCAATAATAGCCTCCATTTCCAGGTTGCTTATGAGTGCATTTCACATTACTTTTGGATTATAATTGTAAGGCTCGTTTGAATCTCCAACTTAACTTTGTGTTATTGCCACAAATCAACTGATTTATACTTAAACACTTCAACCAGTAAAATGCTCTTTGGCTTTGCCATCAGCCTGACAATGAGGGTTTGTACACTAAGTGTTTAACAAATTGGCCTATAACTTCACCAAACAATAACATAGACCTACTGTAGGACCCATAACTTCACCTTTTAACAACATAGACCTACTGTAGAACCCATAACCTCACCTAACAATAACATAGACCTAGGACTATAAACAATTTAATATTTCAGGTGAAACATGGAAACTAAAATGTCTTTGTCGTGACATTTCATAACCTGATCACCAGATAATTTTGTTAATAATCCCACTAGGCTACTCTATAATGTGTGGTCATTCTAAATGTCCTGAATAAAGGAAAATAGCTCTGTGTGTTGTACAATAGCCTATKCATCAAGGAACAGTTCTCTACACATTATGAGCTAAGTATCTCTGTGTCCAAACAGACAAACGAGACACTACTGTAAATCAAGCAGACAATAACACATTATAAACATCAATTTGTTAGGGATGTTGGATCCAACATGGAGCACGGCATAACTGTCTTTACCAGAGTAATGAATGAAGAAYCACTTTGGTTYTTGTMGCATSTCGTGATGTTTGTCATTTGACTGTCATTCAGAAAATGATTTCCTGGATCAGCTGATTTTAGTTGAACACGTGACTAACAAAACAGCTACAGTATTAAGAATGTGTAATTATTGAAGAACCGCGTTAATGACAGTATCCATTTGGGTGTTGTCAATAAAGTTAAGGTGACTCTCGGTTAAAACCATTGGATTTTAGCAAACTCTGACATGATTTAGGATTTCTGTGTCCATGAAAACTGTTTTCCCGGCATATCATAAGGAGACACAAGATGCGGCAGTTTTGTCAATTTATTCATTGTCTTTCATTTGAAACACTCCTGTCAATGTTGAGTAAGGACGCACACCTGATTACGCATATAAAAGTAGGACTAGTCTACCTGGCCTGCACGCAAATGTAGGCCTATAAATGTGCCCATTTGGGGATGTCTGATAGTATTTCTCATTGTCTTAACGCACCACCACTAATGAGTTGTGGAGCTTCTAAAAACACATTTCTCTTCACCTCTAACAGCATGTAAACAAAGTCTAATCAAAATCAATTGCAAATGACAATAGTTCCTTAAAGTATTTGAAAAACATTTCCAGCTCTCGCCCTTTCGATAACCACTCGGCACGAAAGGGAAAAATGTAATGCGCTGATCCAGTGGAAATGTCATAAAATACCTGATTACTTCTTATCCTTTGCACAAATAGCCGACAGCTGTGTCTGTCCCAAACTCACTGGCACGGGAAACTGAGAGCCCAGAAAATGTTATACAATGTTTCAAGTTTGTTGTAGACAGGCCATGTGCAGCCAAAGTGATTTCTAGGATATTTTTATCAGGATATTTTCTAAATGCAGAATGCAATGTTTTTATGTGTTGGCTTTATGTAGGCTATCTTTTACATAGTTGGCTATAAAAGTTACTTTTAGATTTGTATAATTTTCATTTAGATAGAATGTAGATTAATCACAGACAATGATTTTGAGATACTATTATAAATTAAATGAAACTGTTCCAGTAAAATGTGAAAATGAAAATCATAACTGGCACCAGATCAGTAGAAATGGTAAGATAAAATTTGCACTCCAAATGTAGGTTGCTGACTGCTTGTGTAGCCTATTACCAGCAACGTCAGAATGTATGAAGGCCAGCAGGAGGAGGTGGTTCAGGAAGAGTTTCTTCTCTTCTGGTTGGGCTGTATTGATGTAATGGCATGAAAATAAATTGGCTGAATATTATACAATGACTTATCAACAGCTCTAACAATTTGACCCCCACAGGAAATCTACACTGGCAATTCTAGAATATACTATATAGCCTAGAAACCTGGTTAAACTATCATTATGACATCATGGATGAATTCTAGAATATACTATACATCCTAGAAACCTGGTTAAACTATCATTATGACATCATGCATGGCCAGTCCTTGTATTCATAGTGTAGTGAATTCAGAGGGTAGCCCTGAGCTGAACTCAAACCTGGGTCCAGCGACTGTCAAGCCAACACCTTATAACTGTTACGCCAAGATGTCTGAACTTCTTGACGAGGTCCCTAGGTTTTGTGTTAAGGTTGATACAATAGCTTTCTKTATGAATTTGAGTGGTTACATTTCTCCAGCCCCCATGCCTCAGCTGTTTACCAAACCAAGTCTCTGGGCAGCCATTTTGTTTCTGTTTAAATCCTAGGTTGTCCCTTTAAAAAAGCCACACAATCAATCAACCAATCTGCAGTTCAACCAATAACAAAGCTGTCATTCCACCACTGTTTTGGTAATAAGATGATTACATTTACATTTTACATTTAAGTCATTTAGCAGACGCTCTTATCCAGAGCGACTTACAAATGTGCATCTCACCTTAGAAATCCAGTGGAAACAACCACTTTACAATAGTGCATCTAAACTCTTTTAAGGGGGGGGGGTAGGAAGGATTACTACCTATCCTAGGTATCCTTAAAGAGGGGGGTTCAGGTTCCGGAAGGTGGTGATATGATCCGCTGACCTGGCGTCGTGAGGGAGTTTGTTCCACCATTGGGGTGCCAGAGCAGCGAACAGTTTTGACTGGGCTGAAGCGGGAACTGTACCCTCAGAGGTAGGGAGGCGAGCAGGCAGAGGTGGATGAACGCAGTGCCTTGTTTTTTTGTGTAGGCCTGATCAGAGCCTGAAGGTACGGAGTGCCGTTCCCTCACAGCCCCGAGGCAAGCACCATGGTCTGTAGCGGATGCGACTTCAACTGGAAGCCAGTGGAGAGCGAGGAGCGGGGTGACGTGAAGAACTGGGAAGTTGAACACCAGACGGGCTGCGGCGTTCTGGATGAGTTGTAGGGTTTAATGGCACAGGCAGGGAGCCCAGCCAACAGCGAGTTGCAGTAATCCAGACGGGAGATGACAAGTGCCTGGATTAGGACCTGCGCCGCTTCCTGCGTGAGGCAGGGTCGTACTCTGCGAATGTTGTAGAGCAGAACCTACAGGAACGGGTCACCGCCTGATGGTTAGTTGAGAACGACAGGGTGTTGTCGGATCACGCCAAGGTTTTAGCACTCGGGAGGAGGACACAATGGAGTTGTCAACGTGATGGCGAGATCATGGAACGGGCAGTCCTTCCCCGGGAGGAAGACAGCTCCGTCTTGCCGAGGTTCAGCTTGAGTGTGATCCGTCATCCACACTGATATGTTCTGCAGACATGCAGAGATGCGATTCACCACCTGGTATCAAGAGGGGGAAAGGAGAAGATTAATTGTGTGTCGTCTGCATAGCAAGATAGGAGGACCATGTGAGATATGACAGAGCCAAGGGCTTGGTGTATAGCGAGAATAGGAGAGGGCCTAGAACAGAGCCCTGGGGACACCAGTGGTGAGACACGGGTGCGGAGACAGATTCTCGCCACGCCACTGGTAGGAGCGACCTGTCAGGTAGGACGCAATCCAAGCGTGGGCCGCGCCGGAGATGCCCAGCTCGGAGAGGTGGAGAGGAGGATCTGATGTTCACAGTATCAAAGCAGCCGATAGGTCTAGAAGATGAGAGGCAGAGGAGAGAGAGTTAGCTTAGCATGGCGGAGCCCTCCGTGACACAGAGAAGAGCAGTCTCAGTTGAATGACTAGTCTGAAACCGAACTATTGACAAGAATGTCATCGAAAGCAGAATAGCAGGAGAGCTGGCCAAGGACGGCACGTTCAAGAGTTTTGGAGAGAAAAGAAAGAAGGGATACTGGTCTGTAGTTGTTGACATCGGAGGGATCGAGTGTAGTTTTTTTTCAGAAGGGGTGCAACTCTCGCTATTATGATTATGGGGCTGGAGAAATGTAACTACAGACAGACAGGCCTATGGATACAAGGACTYACCATCCATGATATCAACATTATAGTTTTAACCATGTTGAGGCTATACAGTGTTGATTTACATTGTTTCTGAACATTGGAGTAAAAAAGTTTTTGGGGTTCTGATGGGGTACAACAGTTGAACTAAGCTCATGAGGCATGTGTTATATTCTTCAAGAATCAATGGCTATAAATAAATAATTTAAGAGTCAAAATATAGATGTAGCAATTGCATATTTCCCCTTTAACACCAAACATCAGTTCAACAACTGCAGAGTTTGTGCCTCTGTATTTAAGACAGTACTTACTAGTGTTAATCAGGGAACGGTTTCTCAAAACCATCTTATGGCTAAGTTCAGCGTTAGAACCATGGGATGCCTTATTAAGATGCGTGTGGGAAACCGGGCCCAGATATCCAGTTTCCTCCTCTTCTTCCACCTCCTTTTTCGATGTGACAGTCATCTCTCCCTCCTCCTCTTTCACTCCAAAAACTGCATCCTCCTCTTTCTCTTCCTCTTCTTTCACTCTAACATCCTCACCGTCTTTCACTCTGAACGCGTCTTCCTCTTCTTTCACTGCAACGTCTTTCTCTTCTTCTTTCACTGTAACAGCCTCACCCTCTACTTCATGTTTTACTGTAACTTCCTCCTCTTCCCCCTCTTTCACGATAATGTTCAGCCCCAGAGCTTCTTTCTCCGTCCAGCAGAACTGCTCTTCTTTAAGAGAGAAGTTTAGTGAGCTCATGGTCGGGGATAACAGCTAGCTAGCATTAGCGTAGTGCTAGGCTAATTTATCAAGCCAACTCAGTTAGCTGACTAACAACAACTTAAATATGAAATMAAAAGTAGATACGATATAATTGTGTTGATTACACAGTGGCTGTACACCGACACAGTCCAAAGAACTTCAATATTTAGGCTATTTTGACTAGCAAGATACCAAAGTGTCTGACTAGCTGTTGATGTTGAAGAAGCATCCCGTCCACTAGATTATACCTCACAGTGTCAGAATCACCTGAAAGACGCACATCGCCATCTGCTGTCTGGAGTTGGTTTCGCAGTTGAGAAAATACTTTCAGCCAAAAAGCCAAAAAGCGACTGCCCCTAAAAAACAACGACTCCCTTTGAAAACGGGCGATGTGGCATCAAAATATAAATAATGATGTACAATAAAAGCATACATTAAAAATTAATCATAGGTAAACTAACAATATTGTKGACTTGATGCTAAATACAGATTTTTCAGCTTTAGTGTGTATATCATATTCACTTAGTTATGTTAGGAAGTTTGRCATCTTTATGACCGGCCCTGGTAACTTCACCCCAAATTATCTTATCCCCAGAACACAATAACATAAGTGTTTTTCTGACATTTTTGGGAAATTTAAGGGAAAATAAAAAATACAGCCCTGGCAGAGCCTCAAGTCCCATGGGGATGTCCTCGAGGGCGTGGATGTTCTCCCCATCAAAGGCCAGCGGGATTTCACTCTCATGGTGAAATGGATTTCCACCGATGTGCAGTAAAGGAGTGAAGAGRGGTGAAATCTGTGTCAACAAAAGTAAGAAAAGATTAATACACATACAATTAACAAAGAACATAACAAATGTTCAGCTGTAGTTTTATATAAGCATGCACACCTATGTTTAGGAASAAACAGATGATTGGTGCATAGGCATACCTTGTKACGGACATAAAGGCCACTCGGGTCCTCATTGAAGAGGTWGGGCAAGAGCAGAATCGCTGCTGTGGTCTCCAGTCCTAGTAAAGTAAAGCAATGATRTTACTACACTTGCTAATTTTATTACAAAATARATTAGAGAAAGGGAAGGAATAAGAGCAAATACCTCTTCTGTYTTGTKKTTCAGGGACTGTCAAAATAGCAGGARGATGTCCTCACCCCTGCCTCGCCTCTCTATCTCTAATAGTCCTTGAATTATATTTTTGTCTATATCCATTACATGGACTTGATTCATTTATGAGAAGATCTGAAAAGATAATTTGCACACATTTGTATGCTAATATATTTGAGTTTGTATTGACTGCTATGTAGGTTAAATGTACACTTCAAATGCAGCTGTCCTACAACATATTTGTACCTTCTTCTTGATCCCAATTGCATTGTGTCCATGTTCTGTTCTATAAGAATTTCAAAGGAAGAGAAAATGTGTCAAAGAATAGTCTTACAAGTATCAATATATATATTTATATATATTAAATAAATATTGAAAGATAAATGCCATCGACATACAATTTAATGCAAAATAGAAGAATATATTGGAGAAAGCACTAGCCAATACAGTACTGCCATACAGTAACAGTACTGCCATACAGGCCTAATATCACATTTCAAGATATCTTTGTACACAAATTGTTCAATATTTTATCAGGCTGACTTGAAAGATTGTACGCAACATTTTGCTGCGTGGCAATACTGTGTTTGGATTGAGTTTATTGAGTTTATTTTATTTTTACAGGGACAGTGCACATTAATCAACGTTTCAGTAAAAGTGCCGGTTTTAGCCAGCCGGCTAATTTTCAACCGCAGTCCCTGGGCAGGTTATTAAAAACAATTACAATATAGACAATAGCAACATAGAACAAGACATAGCATACAAACATAGCAACATAGGACAAGCAAGACGTAGCATACAGACAGAGCAACATAGAACAAAAAGCAGCAAGACAAAATTCATAAAAGCAACAAAGTGTTTCCACTTTGATTCTGAAGGGCATTTATACAAAAGAGGTAGTCTAGACACTGTATTAATACCATTATGCATTTGAATCCCATCTACAGCTACCATCTAAGCTATTAATTTCCCTCCACAAGAGGGCGTACATGTAACGTTTCCAAAATGGGATAGTATTGTACATGTAATGTTTCCAAAATGGGATAGTATTGTACATGTGTAACGTTTCCAAAATGGGATAGTATTGTACATGTAACGTTTCCAAAATGGGATATGTATTGTACATGTAACGTTTCCAAAATGGGATAGTATTGTACATGTAACGTTTCCAAAATGGGATAGTATTGTACAGGTAACGTCTCCAAAATGGGATAGTATTGTCCATGTAACGTTATGCCCCCTTGTGAGTTAATAGTATTGCATGCTGTAGCAGGCTATATAAAGAGGAAGTCTCCATTGACGATTCAGTTCGTTGTAACATCTCGTCTGGACAGGTCACCATCCTTAGTTAGTAAGTTAGTTAGTTAACGTTAGCTAGTTCATTATCACAAAAGTGAGAACTGCTCTAGATTGGAAACTTACATTAATGAGTGTAAAGCCATGTTGGCTTTATGGAAACGATATACAATATATGGGAAAGAATATAGTTGAGGAAATAATCCAAACCTAGTATTGCCTAGTTAGGACATAACGTTATCTAGCTAGATAACGGTACTGTACTGTAGCTCATACAACCCCGACTTTCTAATATTTACGGTAATTAGCTATAGAAACGTTATGGAAGATATTCACAGAAAACCATACTTGTCTTCGTTATTCATTAGTATGTTATATTAGTATATCAATTATTTCGAGACATATTCAGAACCAATCATCGACCCAACTTAACCTTTTTAACTGTTGTCGCATCAAAACTTCTCACCATCGTTTTCAGTTGTAATTGCGAAGTTCCCGGAAGAAGTCCAGCAACAACGGAGGTTCCTCGATGAACCCACCTTCTAACAAGTTATTTGAAGAACCTTTTGGGGCTGTTTTTCATTGACCAAGAACCCTACGGTTCTTATGGGATCTGAGAACAACTCCAGTTGAACCCTTCATTTTTAGAGTGTAGTCGGCTCTATTTACTCTCAGATTCAAAACATGATGATTAGCATCAACGATCAAGTCAGCTGCTGCTCCAATACAGTATGAGGTGAGACGGTGAACTGATGTTGAACTGGGCAGTCAGCTGCTGCTGCTCCAATACAGTATGAGGTGAGACGTTGAACAGATGTTGAACCGGGCAGTCAGCTGCTGCTGCTCCAATACAGTATGAGGTGAGACGGTGAACTGATGTTGAATCATAATAATTAAGTTAATAAAAATTCATTTGTGAAACTGTTAAAAAATACTATGGCATATTAATTATATTACTCTATTGTTATCATATAGAAACATCATGGAATATTGTACATCGTATTAAATATATTACTCTATTGTTATCATATAGAAACATCATGGAATATTGTACATCATATTAGCATCAACATACATTATTGTTTCATTCAATTTCACATAATAAGGATATTTCATATTTAAAAGTACAGAAGTCAGAATCCATCACCTGCTACGTAAAAGAGACAGAATAATGCACAATGGTCAATGCTATCTGGTATCCTTGGGACATCCCTACCCTAACCCCTACCGTAATCATTTTAAATGTCAACTTCAATGGGCTAGGGACGTCCCAAAGACGTTTCTCTACCTGAAAGTAGATGATCTAAGTGATTGACAGTTGGTATTCAGCAGTCAGCTGCTGCTGAATACGTTTGTGACAAATAACATTTGACTTATTATGAAGGTCACTTGTGTAAAATGTACTTTTCCCCACTCATCTCTTTACATTGCTTATGCATATTAGGTGGTCTGGCTGCTTCCAGACTATGTCAAAGGCCCATTCTGGTAGATCTGAACCTAATGCAGTTTGGAGTGATCAGATGATAGAAGTCACARTTAGGTGCCAGGTGTAACTGAGGCCATAGATGCTCCATATCCATTACTTTGAGTGTTTTATATAATATTACTCAATGTGTTTCTTTCTGTGTTGCAGGGGCAGTCAAGAAAGGGAACGGCAAGGCCACAGAACATTACATAAGCAGAGCTGTGGGAGACCACCTCAAGCCCCTGGTAGAGCCGGGGGTGGTGTTCACCACTCCACCACGCCTTGAGCAGGCTGGAAAAGTGGGATTGATACTGTTTTTCATACTAAGATGGACCAAGAGTCTGTTGATTGGTCAGTCATTGGGTTAATTTGTTTTGCAATATTTTCAAATCAAATCAAGCTTTATTTATACAACAAACCCAGCCTAAAACCACAAACAATGCAGGTGTAAAAGCACGGTGGCTATGGACACTATGGGGGTGTCCAATGAAAGTTGACTAGTAACAACAACTGGGACCTAAAAGACACCCACCATGAGACCCAGTAAATCTGCCCAAGAAGAGGAAAACAAAAGAAAAACCCACACCAAACTTACAGACAGGACGCAAACCAAAAAGGTGGAGCAACTAAAGGTGTTGACTCTCCACATCTATCAAGACAACTGGAGCACTGGGCCAGACACCCTTAAATAGAACCTGGACCAGCTCAGGTGAAACACCTTCCCACCAACGAGATGGACAAGCCAGCACAGGTGTAACACATACTGACTAACGAGGTGACACCAATCAGTGCGTCCTACGTGCTAACGAGCTATACCTGCTAACGAGCTATACGGACGAGTCCAACCTCAAAACATWAATGGAAAAACCAAAGCCTGTAACACCTTCCCCCTTAAGACAACAAATATATGCTGTATTTTTGTTGGACAAGTTTGCTCACCACCAACAGAAAACTATTTCTATTTCACATTATAATCAACTACAATGCTTCACCAATATAAACATGGTGTCTACTGGCTGTCAACAACTAAAAATAGGYAAAAAAACTCTTATATCTCCTAAAACTCACTAGCTTCTAGAACTCTCTCATCTTCCTAAAACTCACTAGCTTCTAGAACTCTCGTCCCCTTGGAACGAGCCCAAACAAAACTCATCTCCAATACAGGAAAAACATGCAGTCAAAATAAATTGTGATCCATGGCAACTCACTGGCTAAACGCAAAACACTAAACTTTTTGACTGCCCACCCTTGAGACAATCAGCAACCAAGTTGTCATTACCACYGACATGACTGATTTCAAGAGGAAACTCCTGCAATATCCGTAGTAACTTTCCATCTCACTGCAGAGCTTCTCTCTCTTTTCAGGGTTGACTTGATAGGCATGTTGTTGGATCTGGGCCCAGGCCCCAATGTCATGCTCTAGTATATTTGGGTTGGCACATCTGAGAATGAACCCTGATATTCTAAAAGCAGGGCAGCAATGTCAATATAATTGTACCCAAAAAATTGTCAGTTGGTTGCATAAATAATTATCATTACCAAATGTTACATGAAATGTAAATATGAAATATTTGGTTGCATAGTCTTATTTTCAACGGCTTTTCAATTACATTTTTCTACGTGGGATAGCCCAATGTCAAAACACAGTTTTAACGTGTCCAAATCAATAACCAATATGCAGAAACAGTTTCTGATATATTGAAAACCTAAACAAAAAATGTACACAAACAGCTGCCACAATAATACATTACTTGTATTTTCTTAAACAAGCTCCTTATAAACTGCACAAGCACCAAAAACGCTGTTGTTTTGACAAGTAGCAATAAATCACTGATATCAATTGGGGGGAAATCATGTTGTTCGTGCTGTTGAAACTAACACAACTAAAAAAAACACATGGAAATGGGAGATATCTTTTACCTCACTGGTTAGAGGACAACCTGCAGAAGACAGTCAGCTACATTTTGGAGTGATGCATTTAAATTTAGGGGTCGCTAAACAAAGGAACGCAACACTTATTTGTCATCACTCATCGATATCATGTTGAAATCAATTGTGCCGAGAGGAGGGAGATGAGGTTGCACGTCCTGTTAAAACTAACAGCTCAAAACCCACACGGAATCTGGGAGTAATGTATACATCACTGGTTYGAGGACAATTTGTAGAAAACAACTAGCTACATTTTGAAGTGTTGCATTTTGATTCAAGTGGGTCACCAACATGGTAAGTGTAAACCAGCTCTTTTTGTGTTAGTCACTTTTTGTTAAATCACATAAAAAGTACTCTTTCAATTCAGAGCCTGGATTTTTCTCCTCTGAGGCTAATATCCATATCATGCTGAAATCAATAGAACAGGGGACAAACGTTTAGGGTTCTACATTGTGACATCATTAAAATACTCCTACTACAATGTTAAAACATTCTACATTGTGTTTCATTGATATCATGAAACAACTCCTTCATGTATGCATTTTCTGATGTTTGATCAGAGATCTTTTATCAGAGTATCTATTGTCACACTGATCACAGCTATAAGGTTTCTCTCCTGTGTGTGTTCTCTGGTGCACTGTAAGCTCTCCAGATTGACCAAATCTCTTCCCACATTGATCACAGCTGTAAGATTTCTCTCCTGTGTGTGTTCTCTGGTGTGATACCAGATGGCCAGATCGACCAAAACTCTTCCCACATTGACCACAGCTATAAGGTTTCACTCCTGTGTGTATTCTCTGGTGCACTGTCAGCTCTCCAGATCCACCAAAACTCTTCCCACATTGACCACAGCTATAAGGTTTCTCTCCTGTGTGTGTTCTCTGGTGTAGAGTCAGATTGCCAGATGTAGTAAAACTCTTCCCACATTGAACACAGCTATAAGGTTTCTCCCCTGTATGTGTTCTCTGGTGTAGAGTCAGAGAGCCAGATGTAGTACATCTCTTCCCACATTGATCACAGCTATAAGGTTTCTCTCCTGTGTGTATTCTCTGGTGCACTGTCAGCTCTCCAGATCGACCAAAAGTCTTCCCACATTGATCACAGCTATACGATTTCTCTCCTGTGTGTGTTCTCTGGTGTTGAGTCAAGTGACAAGATTGACCAAAACTCTTCCCACATTGACCACAGCTATAAGGTTTCTCTCCTGTGTGTGTTCTCTGGTGTAGAGTCAGAGTGCTAGATGACGCGCAATCATCAATGTTACTACTAAATGTGACAAGTTACAATTGCTCATTTAGCATATTTTAAACAATGTTACAATCAATACAGATGTCAATTGTTGTACAACATCATGGCTATGCTGTTGGCAATCACCTTTTACAGTGGATTTCATGCTGTTGTGGGCCTTTAAACATCTACTTTGTTGTTCACACAGGAGAGAGACGTGACCAGTCGTGGATCCTCTGGGGGCCTCAACAACCTCATGATGAGCTGACAAGGCAGAGAAGAGTCTCTCCAACAGAACACCTCACATAAACACCGCAGAGATCCACAGGGAAGAGAACTCACTGCTGCTCGATACTGTGGAAGAGATTCACTCCTCATCAGGCATTAAATTCATCAGAGAATCACACAAGGAGAGAAACCTTATAGTGGGTCAATGTGGGAAGAGTTTTTTCATCTGGCTCTCTGACTACACAGAGAATACACACAGGAGAGAAACTTATAGCTGTGATCAATGTGGGAAGAGTTTTACTAATATGGCATCTGACATATACACCAGAGACACACACAGGAGAGAAATCTTAGCTGTGATCAATGTGGGAAGAGTTGTACTAGAGCAGCTATCTAACTGAACACCAGAAACACACAGGAGAGAAACTTCATAGTCTGTGATCAATGTGGAAGAGTGTTTTACTAG
>NW_019943619.1:98831-107489 GCF_002910315.2 Salvelinus sp. IW2-2015
AAAACATGGGGATGAGGTAGGCAGTTGGATGGGCTATTTACAGATGGGCTGTGTACAGCTGCAGCGATTGGTAAGATGCTCAGATAGCTGATGCTTAAATTTAGTGAGGGAGATATAAGTCTCCAACTTCAGCGATTTTTGCAATTCGTTCCAGTCATTGGCAGCAGAGAACTGGAAGGAAAGGCGGCCAAAGAGGTGTTGGCTTTGGGGATGACCAGTGAGATATACCTCCTGGAGCGCGTGCTATGGGTGGGTGTTGCTATGGTGACCAGTGAGCTGAGTTAAGGGGGAGCTTTCCCTAGCAAAGACTTATAGATGACCTGGAGCCAGTGGGTTTGGCGACGAATATGTAGCTKGGGCCAGCAATTCTAAGTCAGAACCGTCCAGAGTAGTGATGCTAGTCGGTCGTGCGGGTGCAGGCAGCGATCGGTTAAAGAGCATGCATTTAGTTGTACTTGCGTTTAAGAGCAGTTGGAGGCCACAGAAGTAGTGTTATATGACATTGAAGCTCGTTTGGAGGTTTGTTAACACAGTGTCCAAAGAAGGGCCAGGTGTATACAGAATGGTGTCGTCTGCATAGAGGTGGATCAAAGAATCACCCCAGCAAGAGCGACATCATTGATATACACAGAGAAAAAAGTCAGCCCGAGAATTGAACTCTGTGGCACCCCCATAGAGACTGCCAGAGGTCCAGACAATAGGCCCTCCAATTTGACACACTGAACTCTATCAGAGAAGTAGTTGGTGAACCTTTGCTATGAGACTCGAAATTGCTTTCAGGTGCATCTTGTTTCCATTAATAATCCTTGAGATGTATCTACAACTTGTTCAGAGTCCACATGTGGTAAATTCAATTGATTGGATATGATTTGGAAGGCAAACACCTGTCTATATATGGTCCCACAGTTGACAGTGCATGTCAGAGCAAACACCAAGCAATGAGGTCAAAGGAATTGTCCGTAGAGCTCCAAGACAGGAGTGTGTCGAGGCATAGATCTGGGGAAAGGTTCCCCAAAAAATTCTGCCGCATTGAAGGTCCCCAAGAACACAGTGGCCTCCATCATTCTTAAATGGAATACTCTTCTTAGAGCTGGTCACCCGGCCAAACTGAGCGATTGGGGGAGAAGGGCCTTGGTCACGGAGTTGACCAAAAACCTGATGGTCCCTCTGACAGAGCTCCAAAGTTCCTCTGTGGAGATGGGAGAAGCTTCCAGAAGGACAACCATCTCTGCAGTACTCCACCAATCAGACATTTCTGGGAGAGTGGCCAGATGGAAACCACTCCTCAGTAAAAAAGCACATTGACACCTGCTTGAGTTGAAAAAGGCCACCACTAAAGGACTCTAAAACCATGAGATAACAGAAATTCTGGTCTGATGACAACCAAGATGAACTCTTTGGCCTGAATCCCAGAGTCACGTCTGAGAACCTGCACCATCCCTCGGTGAAGCATGGGGTGGCAGCATCATGCTCTTGGATGTTTTTCAGCAGCAAGCTGGGAGACTATCAGATCGATGAGAATATAGTTACGAGCAAAGTGCAAGAACCTTGATGAAGATCTTGTCCTTACTGAAAGAACTGCTCCCAGAGTCGCTCAGACACTTAGACTTGGGGGCGAAGTCTACACCATCGAACCAGGGGAAACGACTAAGCACACAACAAGACAAACAGAGGGCTCCCCAATATCACGGTGTGCAAATAAATTATCTCTAAATGAAAGGGGGGGGAAGTCAGAGTTCGAATTACGGGCCAAATCCACTGTAATGACAGCAACCAGCGCCCCCAGACGCATCCGTCTTGCACGGAGTAGCTAATGATCTCACACAAGATGGTGAACGCGGTAATCTAGAGCTCTAATGCAAAGGAATAAGCCATAGTGTTCAGGTAGGATGAACCAACAGGGCTGCCAAATCAAGTGCCAGGCAAGGAAACAACAAACGTTGGCAAATAGAATACGATTGTCACTAGAAAGGCAATACATTAATTCGATAATACGACAAGTATCTACTCCTCCCGTTCTCATAAGACTGGCTAGCACGAATCGCATTCACCATTGGCATGCATTGGACACCGTGCTAAGCAAGCGCAGCTGAAAATCCCTGTGTAAAGGCAGAGTAAGTGTCCTGACATATACTTAATGCTACGAATGCATATACTTCTACTGATAATATTACAAGGAACAAGCTTAAATCTCTGAAAATATTTGGATTTTGTGCTGTTCTGTTACACACAAGGTAGATCTTTAAGAATTCCATTCGCCTCCTATTGACTTTCTGTGATACGATGGTATATACGAGATCTAATAAATACTAATTCTTTCTGCAATATTCCAAATCTAACGTAACATGTTTCTCCTTAATGCGAAGAGATCATGTAGACAACAGCGTAAGTTCTATCTTATAATAATTCAGGTGTTCCATCCACATAAGTCTGAACAACATTTAGCCAAGCCACCCCAGGTTCAAATCTTAAACCACAATCAATCCAATTTAAAACCCAATTCTACTTTTGCCAAATTAAGATTTAAAGTATTTCAAACCGAACATAATATCCATTAGTTTAATTTACATAATTTTAGGCTGACAAACTTTGAAGTTTGATCAAAAGATACCTTTTGTTGTTAATTAAAAGTAGGTTCTTTCTCGTAGCATAAACAAGTTCGTTATATTGTTAATCCTTCATTTACTTAAATAAGTGTCTCCCCCAATTGATTATTTTGTGCTATTTTATCAAATCTTTGATGCTTTTCCCTAAGCCAACCTGAACATTCAAGGACGGCAAACCGCCTCTATCACCTTACATTTCCATAATGTGGAATGGGACAAACGTAGAAACCCTTTTCTGTGGAACAACAGGGCATAAATCCCAAAATCTTAATTCCCAGGAAATGGTTCAGAGAACCACCAACGGGGGATGGAGGTGATAATAAACTATAGGACCGTGTCCAAAAACCCAGCGCCCCTCGACTCTCCACTTACAACCACCAAATCTCCAGACTAGGTCCCTGAACCGGTTAGCAGACAACATAACCAAGGACCGACAGTGTACGACATCCCAGCATGAAACAGTGGTTAATACATTTCTGGAAGTAGCCATTATAATTACCCATATACATCGATGTACCACCTCGGTTTAAGCCAGATATCAGTCAGCAACATTAAAAAAATAAAATTTATATTAATATAGTGTTTTATGGACAAACCGTTTTTACAAATCCGTCAAACCCCAACTAAGACTTACTGTGAAATGCTTTACCTACTAAGCCATACCCTATACTATACCATTCAACAAACCGCAGCTCATTCTAGAAATGATAGAAACTATTATACCAAAGATCTAATAAAATAATAATAAAAATAACACAATGGAAATAACGAGATTATTATACAGGCACCCCGTTGGACCGAATCGTTGAGGCAGTTATTAACAGGCGCACCTGCATTCCTGATACGAGTCAGTGTGGTAGGCTATATACAGGGCACCAATATAGAGTACCGTATCCATGTGGAGGCTATATACAGCAGGCACCCGTACCGAGTCAGTGTGCGTTACAGATCTATGTAGGTAATCGTACCATGAAGGTTAGGCATAGTGACTACGATAGATACAAAACAAACCACCCAGTACCAGCATGCACAAAGAAATGAGTGATGTTCAATGGTAAAAAATTGTCGAGTCCGATTTTACGAATTGTTCGTGCAGTCTATGCTTGGGGTAGAAGCTGTTGAGAGCCGCTTTGTGTCTAAAACTTTTGTGCGGCTTACTATATAATGCCGGTACCCATGCGGCGTAGCAGAAAGAAACATCTAGAAACTGGGTGCGAGAGTCTCTGGACAATTGTGGGCTTTCCTCTGACCTACATCTATATTAGCGTCAGGAATGGCAGGCAAGCCTTTGGCCACAGAGCTAACAATTTTGTGGCTCTCTATCACTGCTATAGCCTCTATATGCTCCTGGATAGGCAAAGCTGGCCCCCACAGGCATTTGAACCTTCCAAATACTCCTCTTGTACCCTTAGGCTAGATGCGAGCACTTGCCATCCAGGCCATGATGCAATCGTCAGTGATGCTGTCGACGTGTCAGCGCTATTGCTTTTGAGGATCTGGGGACCCATGACAAATCTTTTCAATCTCCTCAGGGGAAAAGGTTTTGATTGTACCCTCTTCATGACTTCTTACTATACCCACGGGGTGATTGAAAGATGAACTGAGGTCCCACTCCCGTCCAGTTGACAGGTAAGCACCTTAAATTGATTGCTAACCACCAATATAAAGTCCAAAAAGAAAGAAGAAAAAGAACCTGAAGAAGGAAATGATATGATGAAACTTAATTTGGTTACTCTTTTGGGCATCGCCGACTGGTGTACCTGTTAATGAAATATAGTGGAACTTATTTTATGTGATATGAAAAAGTACAGCGCATTTAGGTTTCAGAACGGTATCGCAATTGAAAACGATTCACAATTAGGTGGATAATTTGACTATTTTAGCTGCCAGAGCCAGTCTACCTCTGAAAACAATAACTACAGTCTTGACCTTGAGGAAGTAACGGGCAGCAATCAGCAGTAGAAACAATAACCAAAGCGTACTCCCTGCCTGTTTCTGTTAAAAAGCTGAGGGATGGCTGGAGAAAACAACCATCCATGATACAAACATTATATTTAACCATGTTTTGAGATATACAGTGTTCGTTTATGTTATGACAAACATTGGAGTAAAAACAAGCTTATATTGCTGGACTGATGGGGTACGACAGTTAACTAGCTCACAGCATTTATAAGTAAATTCTTCCAAGAAAAAGATGGTACATAACATTAATGTATAAGTCCCAAAATGGATGTAACAACTGCTTATTACCCCTTTAAGACTACATATTGGCTAATCTAATAGGAGATATTGAGGACTACAGTATTTCAGGCATCCGTCATTGGATACATGTGATCAATTTTATACAACTTTTGTGATGGTCCACTCTGATGTTCTACACGTTACACATGAAGCTTCAGCCATTCCTACACAATCAACATTAAAGGTAGAACCCACCTTTACTAGCATATGTCAACGAGCACATCAAGCCCTACATTACTGGTGTCGATAAATACGATCTTCCAACTCCTCGTTCTTCTTCCAATGTTGACAGTCAATTCTCCCCTCTCTCTTTCAACCCAAAAACGGCACCCTCCTCGCCTTTATACTGCTAACATCCCACAATCCTCTTTCACTTCGAACGGGTCTGCCTCTTCTTCACCTGGATACATTCCGCTACCTTTCATCAGACCGCCTACATAACACGCCTCCAACCCTTATCTGTTTTTGTATTTAACATCCATCTCTTCCTCCCTCCTCTTTGACGAAACTTCTCTCCTGTCCAGACAAACTCTCTTCTTTAGCAGGAAGTAGCTAGTAATCAACTCATGATGGTCGGGATGCTAACTACTTGCTAGCATGCCGACTAGCCTAGTTCAAAATAACTTAGCGAAACAAGCTAGCGACAAACACAGTAAATATATAATTAAATGCCAACAAGTACATACCAAAGAAGTGTGTTTAAAACACATCGACAAATACACCAAAATCAGGTACGAAAGTCTCTTTCCGTCCAGCAGACCACTTCTAATTAAGTCAGACGAAAGTAGCGTGAGATTCATTATACTCCTGATTTCGGAGTTAGCAGCTAAGTGCATTGTGCGAACATAGCCTATCACAAAGAATAACAATATATTAAAGATAACAAGCTTAGCTGAACATGAATCAACAATAAAATATATAATTAAATGGGCCAACAAGTACATACAACAGAAGTGTGTTTAAAACACATCGACTAATATACACCAAAACAGTGTAAAGAGCGTGAATCTTGTAGCTATGTTTGCTAGAAAGCTACGAGGTGTCTGACTATCTGTTGTTGTTGAAGGAGCGTCCCGTCCACTAGAGCGTCCCGTCCACTAGATTATACGTCACACTGGCAGCATCGCCTGAACCGAAAATACGCACATCGCCATCTGCTYACTGGAGTGGGTAACGCAGTTGAGGAACCAAAAGTTTATATTCATTTATTTCATAAAGGTTTAATAATATATTAAGTCGTTCAAAGAGAAGCATGTGTTGATTGATTCGTGTTTAATGAGTGAGAGTTTAAAACAAACGTTACACCCACTACACATTTGCATTGAACCATACTTCTGACATGGATCATTTTGACCCCAGAGGCATATCTTTTATCATAGCCAAAATGTGGTTTATTCAATTCTTCATGACTTTGTCAATCAACTTGTTCTTAATAAATCTAAATCATGGAGTAGAGTTTCGGTATCAAAATGGACTTTTAACAAATTCAAATCCTTTGGAGTAATTTTGACCCCAGCCAACAGCATCTTCGATAAATAGGACGTTAATTTAAAATCAAAGTCACATTTTATTGGTCACATACACGTGTTTAGCAGATGTTATTGCAGGTGTAGTGAAATGCTTATATTTCTAGCTCCGGACAGTTAAGTAATATCTAACAAGAACACCAGAAATGTCACTTAAATAGAAGAGGGAACTAACAAAGAGTCACTGACAACAACCACAACTAAACATGTGGGGTTTTAGAAGGGGTTCTGAAAGACACTATGGGGGTGTCCACTGAAAGTTGACTCGTAACAACAACTGGGAACCTAAAAGACACCCACCATGAGACCCACTAAAWCTGCCCAAGAAGAGGAAAACTAAAGAAAAACCCACAACAAACTTAAAGACAGGAAGCAAACCAAAAAGGTAGCGCAACTAGTGTTGACTCTCCACATCTATCAATACAACTGGKSCACTGGGCCAGACACTCTTAAATAGAACCTGGACCAGCTCAGGTGAAACACCTTCCCACTAACGACATGGACAAGCCAGCACAGGTGTAACACATACTTACTAACGAGGTGACACCAATCAGTGCGTCCTACGTGCTAACGAGCTATACTTGCTAACGAGCTATATGGACGAGTCCAACCTCAAAACATAAATGGAAAAACGAAAGCCTGTAACACCTTCCCCCTTAAGACAACAAATATATGCTATATTTTTGTTGGACAAGTTTGCTCACCGCCAACAGAAAACAATTCACATTATAATCAACTACAATGCTTCACCAATATAAACATGGTGTCTACTGGCTGTCAACAACTAAAAATAGGACAAAAAAAACTCTTATCTTCTAGAACTCTCATCTAACTAAAAATGTATGTACAGTATTTTTTCCCCTTCTTCCTAAAACTCACTAGCTTCTAGAACTCTCGTCCCATTGGAACGAGCCCAAACAAAACTCATCTCCAATACAGGAAAAACGTGCAGTCAAAATAAATTGTGATCCATGGCAACTCACTGGCTAAACGCAAAACACTAAACTTTTTGACTGCCCACCCTTGAGGCAATCAGCAACCAAGTTGTCCTTACCACGGACATGACTGATTTCAAGAGGAAACTCCTGCAATATCCGTAGTAACTTTCCACCTCACTGCAGAGCTTCTCTCTCTTTTCAGGGTTCACTAGATAGGCATGTTGTTGGATCGGGGCCCAGTCCCCAATGTCATGCTCTAGTACATTTGGGTTGGCACATCTGAGAATTAACCCTGCTATTCTAAAAGCAGGGCAATAACGTCAATATAATTGTACCAAAAAATGGTCAGCTGGTTGTATAAATAATTATGAATACTAAATGTTTCATGAAATGTAAATATGAAATATTTGATTGCATAGTCTTATTTTCAACGTCTTTTCAATTAAAATTTTCTACGGGGGATAGCCCAATGTCAAAACACAGTTTTAACGTGTCCAAATCAATAACCAATATGCAGAAACAGTTTCTGATATATTGAAAACATAAACAAAAAATGTGCTATGTACACAAACATCTGCCACAATAATCACATTACTTGTATTTTTTTAACAAGCACCTTATAAACTGCACAAGCACTAAAAACGCTGTTGTTTTGACAAGTAGCAATAAATCCCTGATATCGATTAGGGGGGAAATCAGGTTGTTCGTGCTGTTGAAACTAACACAACTAAACAAAAAAACATGGAAATGGGAGATATCTTTTACCTCACTGGTTAGAGGACAACCTGCAGAAGACAGTCAGCTACATTTTGGAGATCTGCATTTAAATTTAGCGGTCACTAAACAAAGGAACGCAACACTTATTTGTCATAACTCATCGATATCATGTTGAAATCAATTGTGCCGAGAGGAAGGAGATGAGGTTGCACGTCTTGTTAAAACTAACAGCTCAAAACCCACACGGAATCTGGGAGTAATGTGTACATCACTGGTTAGAGGACAATTTGTAGAAAACAGCTGGCTACATTTTGAAGTGTTGCATTTTGATTCAAGTGGGTCACCAACATGGTAAGTGTAACACAGCTCTTTTTGTGTTAGTCACTTTTTGTTAAATCACATAAATAGTACTCTTTCAATTCAGAGCCTGGATTTTCCCCTGAGGCTAATATCCATATCACGCTGAAATCAATTGAATGGGGCAAACGTTTAGGCTTCTACATTGTGAAATTCCTTCAAATACTCATACATATCCAGGCACTTGTCATCTCCCGTCTGGATTACTGCAACTCGCTGTTGGCTGGGCTCCCTGCCTGTGCCATTAAACCCCTACAACTCATCCAGAACGCC
>NW_019943619.1:107514-110640 GCF_002910315.2 Salvelinus sp. IW2-2015
GCGCCCCGTCTGGTGTTCAACTTTCCCAAGTTCTCTCACGTCACCCCGCTCCTCCGCTCTCTCCACTGGCTTCCAGTTGAAGCTCGCATCCGTTACAAGACCATTGTGCTTGCCTACGGAGCTGTGAGGGGAACGGCACCTCGTACCTTCAGGCTCTGATCAGGCCCTACACCCAAACAAAGGGCACTGCGTTCATCCACCTCGGCCTGCTCGCCTCCCTACCTCTGAGGAAGTACAGTTCCCGCTCAGCCAGTCAAAACTGTTCGCTGCTCTGGCACCCCAATGGTGGAACACAACTCCCTCACGACGCCAGGTCAGCGGAGTCAATCACCACTTCCGGAGACACTGAAACCCACTCTTTAGGAATACCTAGTTAGGATAAGTTAATCCTTCTAAAGTAATCCTTCTTAGGGGGGCCCCCCCTTAAAGAGTTAGATGCACTATTGTAAAGTGGTTGTTCCACTGGATATCATAAGGGGAATGCACAATTTGTAAGTCGCTCTGGATAAGCAAGCGGTCTGTAAATGACTTAAATGTAATGTTAAATGGTACTACAAGTCTGTTAAAACATTTCACATTGTGACATTATTAAAATACTCCTTACTACAATGTTTAAAACATCTTTATGTTTGGCTGATCATTCTTTTTAATCTTTTTTTATTTATTTACCTTTCATATTAACCAGGTAGGCACAAATTGAGACACACGTTCTACATTTACATTGCGAATGGCAAGATAAAAGCAAAGCAGTTCCGCAACCAAACAAAACCAACACATAGTTACACACCATGGAGTAAAACACACTTTTAGTCACCATAATACAGTGACAAAAAAAAAATAAGTCTATATACAATGTGAGCACAGTGAGGTGAGATAAGGGGGTGAAGGCAAACAAATATATGTATAAATAAATAAAATAAATAAATAAAATATAAAAGGCCATGGAGGTGAAGTGAATACAACACAGCAAGTTAAAATAAAACTAAAAAAAACCCTGGAATGGTTGGGTTGCAGCGGAAGAAGTGAGAAAGTGTGTTGCTTGCCAAGAGTAATAGAGGACTGCGATACCAAGTAATAGCGTACCAATAATGGCGGCTGACACACAGACAATTCATAGCAAGTGGCAAGAAGGGAGCAATATGAAAAAATTCAATAATAACAAAATTAAATTTAATCACGCCAGCGTTCTTAGGTGTAAATAGGCACGGACGGATGAGTCCGACCACTGATTTTCGGCTGTCTCACCTCGCTCGTGAGGTAAGTATGTGTTACACCCTGTGCTGGCTGTTCATGTGCGTCTAGATGGGAACGGTGTGATTTTCACCTGAAGTGGGTCAGGTTCCGTATTTTTAGTAGTGTCTGGCCCTAGGTTGGCCGCAGTTGTATTGATCATGATGATTGCAGGGCAGAGTCAAACCACTTATGTTTGGCCTCGCTCTATCACCTTTTGGTGCTTCCTGCGTCGTTGTAAGTTATGTGGTGTAGGGGTTTTTCGTGTATAGATCTTATTGCCTTTCTTTCTTTGGCCAGGGTTTTAGTGAGGTGTTCTCAATCGGTGTGGCATGGGTGGAAAACTCTTCCCACATTGACCACAGCTATACGATTTCTCTCCTGTGTGTGTTTTCTGGTGCACTGTCAGCTCTCCAGATCTACCAAAACTCTTCCCACATTGATCACAGCTATAAGATTTCTCTCCTGTGTGTATTCTCTGGTGTTGTGTCAACTGGCCAGATTGACAAAAACTCTTCCCACATTGAACACAGCTATAAGGTTTCTCTCCTGTGTGTATTCTCTGGTGTTTAGTCAGCTGGCTAGATTGACCAAAACTCCTCCCACATTGAACACAGCTATAAGGCTTTTCTTCTGTGTGTGTTCTCTGATGAATTTTAATGCCTGATGAGGTGAATCTCTTCCCACAGTCAGAGCAGCAGTGAGTTCTCTTCCCTGTGGATCTCTGCGGGTGTTTCTTGAGGTGTTCTAATGTGGAGAGACTCTTCTCTGCCTTGTCAGCATCATGAGGTTGTTGAGGCTCCCCAGAGGATACACGATAGTCACGTCTCTCTCCTGTGTGAACAACAAAGTCATACAGATGGTTTAAGGCCCACAACAGCGGTAATCCACTGTAAAAGGTGATGCCAACAGCATAGCCATGATGTTGTACAACAATTGACGTCTGTAATGAATGTTAAAATTATTTGACAATTGTCTTAAAATGAGCAACAATAGTTATATTTTGTCTTGTTTTCACATTAGTAGTGACATCGATGAATGTAGACTAGAAATAAGATATTCATGTTGTTGAAACTCTAAGCAGTGTGCCAGACGACTTTTGGTCTCCAATATAGGCCCCTTTGTGTTTCCTAAAATTGCGGCACGAGGGCAATTTGATTGCATAAACTCCTCCCCGCTAATGATAAAACCGATAGTTATGGATGTACTATATCTGCCTGGAGCAAAAATGGTGAGCAAAGATTTTAGTTTTTCACAATGTATTCTGAATGTGAATGGGGGAAACTCAGGGGAGTAACCTCCATTTCCAGGTTGCTAATGAGTGCATTTCACACTACTTTGGATTATAATTGTAAGGCTCGTTTGAATGTCCTGCTTAATATAATGTTTGTGTCATCATCGCAAATCAACKGCTTTGTACTTTAAAAAAACACTTCAACCAGTAAAATGCTCTTTGGCTAGCTTTTCCATCAGCCTGACAATGAGGGATTGTACACGGTTTGCCAAATTGGCCCGTAACTTCATCTAACAACAAATAAAGGAAAATAGCTCTGTGTGTTGTACAATAGCCTATCCATCAAGGAACAGTTCTCTACACATTATGACCAAAGTATGGATGTTGGATCCAACGTGGAGCACGGCATAACTGTCTTTACCAGAGTAATGAATGAAGAAGCACTTTGGTTGTTGTTGCATGTCTTGATTTTTGTCATGCGACTGTCATTCGGAAATGAAGAATGATTTTGTGACTAAAATAAAGTTACGATATTTTTTTATTTAACCTTTATTTAACCAGGTCGGCAAGTTGAGAACAAGTTCTCAATTACAGCGGGGCAAAAAAGTATTTAGTCAGCCACCAATTGTGCAAGTTCTCCCACTTAAAAAGATGAGAGAGGC
>NW_019943619.1:111541-121303 GCF_002910315.2 Salvelinus sp. IW2-2015
AGAGAAGATCAGTGTGTTTGGATCATGTGCAGCTGAAAAGACCAGCCACGTTTCATCTTCAATCCCTTGCTGATGGAAGGAGTTTCACTCAACAATCTCACGACTACAATGCCATTCATCTGTCCTTTACACGCGATCAGTTCGCTGGTCCTTGGCAGAAAAACAGCCCAAACCATGAGTTTCCACCCCAATGCTTCACAGTAGGTAGTGTTCTTGGATGCAACTCAGCATTCTTTGTCCCCCAAACAGACGAGTTGAGTTTTTTACCAAAAGTTATATTCTGGTTCATCTGACCATAGACATTCCAACTTCTCTGGATCATCCAAATGCCCTAGCAAACTTCAGACGGGCCTGGACATGTACGGCTAAGCAGGGGGACACGTCTTGCACTGTCAGGATTTGAGTCCCTGGCGGCGTAGTGTGTTACTACTGATGGTAGGCTTGTTACTTTGGTCCCAGCTCTCTGCAGGTCATTCACTAGATCCCCCCGTGTGGTTCTGGATTTTTGCTCACCGTTCTGTGATGCATTTTTGACCCCACGGGGTGAGATCTTGCGTGGAGCCC
Source organism: Salvelinus sp. IW2-2015 (assembly GCF_002910315.2). Lineage (NCBI taxonomy): Eukaryota > Metazoa > Chordata > Actinopteri > Salmoniformes > Salmonidae > Salvelinus > Salvelinus sp. IW2-2015. Next base: position 112,106 of record NW_019943619.1, read on the forward strand.
CAGATTAGGGAGATATAAAGTGGTCTTGTATGCTACCATTTCTAATATTGCTCCCACAGTTGATTCTTTCAAACCAAGCTGCTTACCTATTGCAGATTCAGTCTTCCCAGCCTGGTGCAGGTCTACAATTGTTTCTGGTGTCCTTTGACAGCTCTTTGTCTTGGCCATAGTGGAGTTTGGAGTGTGACTGTTTTGAGGTTGTGGACAGGTTCTTTTATACTGATAACAAGTTCAAACAGGTGCCATTATACAGGTAACGAGTGGAGGACAGAGGAGCCTCTTAAAGAAGAAGTTACAGGTCTGTGAGACCAGAAATCCCTGCTTGTTTGTAGGTCGAACCAATACTTATTTTTCCACCATAATTTGCAAATAAATATTCATAAAAAAATCCTACAATGTGATTTTCTGGATTTTTTTTTCTCATTTGTCTGTCATAGTGTACATTGAGGAAAATTACAGGCCTCTCTTCATCTTTTTAAAGTGGGAGAACTTGCACAATTGGTGGCTGACTAATAACTTTTTGCTCCACTGTACAACTGCGACCTGGCCAAGATAAAGCAAAGCAGTGGACAAAAACACACAGATTACACGTGGGATAAACAAACGATCAGTCAATAACACAATAGAAAATCTATATAGTGGTGTCAAATGAGTACGGGAGGTAAGGCAAAAATAGCCATAGTAATAGCAAAGTAATACATTAGCAATTAACACGGAGTGGTAGATGTGCAAGTAGAATATACGGTGTGAGCAAAAAAAGAAAATAAAAAACATGGGGATGAGGTAGGAAGTTGGATGGGCTATTTACAGATGGGCTGTGTACAGCTGCAGCGATCGGTAGCTGCTCCAGATAGCTGATGCTTAAAGGTTAGTGAGGAGATATAAGTCCCAACTTAGCAATTTTGCAATTCGTTTCAGTCATTGGCAGCAGAGAACTGGAAGGAAAGGTGGCCAAAGCAGGTGTGGCTTTGGGATGACCAGTGAGATATAACTCCTGAAGTGGCGTGCTATGTTCGCTGCTCTGGCACCCCCAATGGTGGAACAAAACCCCTCACGACGCCAGGTCAGCGAGTCAATCACCACCCTTCCGGAGACCCCTGAAACCCACCTCTTAAGGAATACCTAGGATAGAATAAAGTAATCCTTCTAACCCCCCCCCTTAAAAGAGTTAGATGCACTATTGTAAAGGTGGTTGTTCCACTGGATATCAAAAGGTGAATGCACCAATTGTAAGTCGCTCTGGATAAGAGCGTCTGCTAAATGACTAAATGTAATGTAAATGTCTATGGGTGGGTGTTGCTATGGTTACCAGTGAGCTGAGTTAAGGGCGGAGCTTTACCTAGCAAAGACTTGTAGATGACCTGGAGCCAGTGGGTTTGGCGACGAATATGTAGCGAGAGGGCCAGCCGACAAGAGCATACAGGTCGCAGTGGTGGGTGGTATATGGGCTTTAGTGACAAAATGGATGGCACTGTGATAGACCTGCATCCAGTTTGCTGAGTAGAGTGTTGGAGGCTATTTTGTAAATGACATCGCCGAAGTAAGGATCGGTAGATAGTCAGTTTTACGAGGGTAATGTTTGGCAGCGTGAGTGAAGGAGGCTGTGCGAAAAGGAAGTCCGGTTCTAAGATTTAAATTTTGGATTGGGACATGCTAAATATAGTCTGTAAGAGAGTTTACAGTCTAAAGACACCTAGGTATTGTAGTTGTCCACAATTTCTAAGTCAGAACCGTCCAGAGTAGTGGGCTAGTCGGGGGGGCGAGGTGGGGGATTGACCGGTTGTTATTATCGGCTGTTGAGTCTGCCGATAAGAATACGGTGATTGACAAGTCGAAAGCCTTGGCCCAGGTCGATGAAGACGGCTGCACAGTACTGTCTTTAATCGATGGCGGTTATGATATCGTTATTAACCTTGAGCGTGGCTGAGGTGCACCCGTGACCAGCTCGGAAACCGGATTGCACAGAGGAGAAGGTACGGTGGGATTCGAAATGGTCAGTGATCTGTTTGTTAACTTGGCTTTCGAAGACTTTAGAAGGCAGGGCAGGATGGATATAAGTCGTAATAGTTTGGGTCTAGAGTGTCACCCCTTTGAAGAGGGGATGACCGCGGCAGCTTCCAATCTTTAGGAATCTCGGACGATACGAGAGGTTGGAACTAACTAGTAATAGGGGTTGCCACAATGGCGGCAGATCATTTTAGAAAGAGAGGTTCAGATTGTCTAACCAGCTGATTATGTATGGGTCAGGTCTTGCAGCTCTTTCAGAACATCAGCTATCTGGATTTGGGTGAAAGGAGAACTGGCCGAGGCTTGGCAAGGTAGTGCGGGGGGTGCCGGAGCTGTGCCGGGGTTGGGTAGCCAGCTGGTCCAAGGTTCTATTTAAGAGCTGGCCAGCCGTAGAGAAATGCTTATTGAAATTCTTGATTATCGTGGAGTTATCGGTGGTGACAGTGTTTCCTAGCCTCAGTGCAGTGGGCAGCTGGGATGAGGTGTCTTATTCTCCATGGACTTTACAGTGTCCCAAACTTTTTGGAGTTAAGCTACAGGATGCAAATTTCTGTTTGAAAAAGTAGCCTTTGCTTCTTAACTGACTGTGTATTGGTTTTGACTTTCTGAAAAGTGCATATCGCGGGGACTATTCGATGCTAGTGCAGTACGCCAACAGGATGTTTTTGTGCTGGTCGAGGGCAGTCAGGTCTGGAGGAACCAAGGGTATATCTGTTCTTAGTTACACATTTTTTGAAAGGGGCATGCTTATTTAAGGTGGTGAGGAAATTACTTTTAAAGAAAACCAGGCATCCTCTACTGCGGGATGAGGTCAACATCCAGATACCGGGTCAGAAAGGCCTGCTTGCAGAAGTTGTTGCTTGAGGGGAGCGTTTGACAAGTGTTTGACAGTGATTAGGGGTGGTCGATTGACCGCGGACCCATAACGGATGCAGGCAACGATCGCTGAGATCCTGATTGAAAACAGCAGAGGTGTATTTGGAGGGCAAGTTGGTCAGGATAATATCTATGAGGGTGCCCATGGTTACGGATTTAAGGTTGTACCTGGTGGGTTCCTTGATAATTTGTGTGAGATTGAGGGCATCTAGCTTGGATTGTAGGYCGGCCAGGGTGTTAAGCATATCTCAGGTTAGGTCACCTAATAGAACGAACTCTGAAGATAGATAGGGGGCAATCAATTCACATATGGTGTCCAGGGCACAGCTGGGAGCTGAGGAGGGTCTATAACAGGCGGCAACAGTGAGAGACTTATTTCTGGAGAGATTCATTTTTAAAATTAGAAGCTGTTTGGGCATGGACCTGGAAAGTATGACAGAACTTTGCAGGCCATCTCTGCAGTAGATTGCAACTCCTCTCTTTTTGACAGTTCTATCTTGACGGAAAATGTTGTGGTTGAGGATAGAAATTTCAGGATTTTTGGTTGCCTTCCTAAGCCAGGATTCAGACACGGCAAGGACATTAAGGTTGGCGGAGTGTGCTAAAGCAGTGAGTAAAACAAACTTAGGGAGTAGGCTTCTGATGTTATCATGCATGAAACTACGCTAGCCCGGAGATGCGCCTGGCTCGAGGCTAACTGGTGCTAGCTTCGGGACAAGGGCGTTAGCCACTATAGCCACTCCGGTGCAAAGGTCCAGAGCTTACGGCAGGAATCCGGTGATGTAGTGGCTTTTAGTCGTCTTAGTGAAGAGTCTGGGAGCAGGCCGGGAGATGGGCCTGGCTCAAGGCTAGCTTCGAGGCTGGGCCACTCGGTAGCAGCTAGCCAGCTGCAATTATCCGGTGTAATGGTCCAGAGCTTACGGCAGGWATACGGTGATGTAGTGGAGAAAAACAGTCCGGTATGCTCAGGGTTGATATTGCACTGTGCAGACTGGCAGGTATTATCCAGGCTAAAAGCGGCTGGTGTCTGAGCTAAAAAGGTAAAGGCCACTGGCAGTGGCTAACAATGACTAAATAGCTAGTAGCTAATTAGCTGGTTAGCTTCTGATGGCTAGCTGCTGATGGAGGTTGTAGCTATAAGGTCTAAAAAATAGCAGATCCGTATCATAATGGGTGAGGCGGGTTGCCGGAAGGTATATTTAATTTAAACATGGAAAAAGAGATTGAAATATTTTGCAATATATACAAAAAATGATGAAAAAAAACAACAAACACGTCATACTGCTACGCCATCTTGGAATCCAAGGTGACTCGGTTAAAAAACATTGGATATAGCAAACTCTGAAATGATTTAGTAGTTCTGTGCCTATGAAAACTGTTTTCCCAGCGTAACATAAGGAGCCACTAAATGATACGTAGTTCAAGTGCATTTCAGAATACAAAAAAAACTGTCCCACAGCAAGATCCCTTATTTAAGTTGAAGTTCATCATATGACAAGGGTAACATTATGACTATAACTACTGTTCCCTGAAGGAGGGAAACTAGGTACAACATACTATTAAATCCACGCCTCGCTGGAAGCCCCGCCTTCCACAGGTGATGAGCGTGAGGCTCGGGTTATTCCTTAAATTTAATACCGCTCTTCACCGACCCAGGAAGGAGTGGGACCAAACAGCACCTCATTTCCCTCCTTCAGGGAACAGTAATTATAGTGTTAGGTTCTAATTTTTCAGAGTAAATAACTAACGGACACTAGAGAAGCTTAACCAAGTTGAATTCTTCCCAAAGGGTCGTTACAGCCGTAGTTCAGACAAAAACATGTGCTCACCATCACAAGTATATATACAACCCACTTTGGACACTCCTCCTTCTCTCCAATCCTTACATCTTCTGGGTCGACAGGAAGAGGGTAACAGGATACTAAACCCTTATTACTCCCTTCAGGGGATCTGACCTGACCTCAACCCCTCCTTCGCCTAATCCACAGATGTCCATCCGCTTCCCCTATAGCAATCCTGTGATCTCCTCCCGTCCACCCAGCACATTCCACAGCCACTCTGTCTTTCTACAGATCTCACTCATTTATATACTGCATCTGATCTATCATGTCTTTAAGAACACATTCTTATTTTCAATGAAGGCCTAGGAACGTTCTAGAACGACAGATTTTTAACCTTGTCAGCTCGGGGGATCCAATCTTGAACCTTACAGTTAACTAGTCCAATGCTCTAACACTGATTACATTGCACTCCACGAGGAGCCTGCCTGTGCTGCGATTGCAGTAAGCTAAGGTAAATTTCTAGCTAGCATTAAACTTATCTTATAAAAAACAATKAATCAATGACTGTCATTGCTCCAATGTGTACTTAACCATAAACATCAATGCTTTTCTTAAAATCAATACACAAGTATATATTTTTAAACCTGCATATTTAGCTAAAATAAATCCAGGTTAGCAGGCAATATTAACCAGGTGAAATTGTGTCATTTCTCTTGCGTTCATTGCACGCAGAGTCAGGGTATATGCAACAGTTTGGGCCGCCTGGCTCTTTGCGAAGTAATTTTCCAGAATTTTACGTAATTATGACAAAATTTGAAGATTGTGCAATGTAACAGAATATTTTAACTCATGGATGCCACCCGTTAGAAATACGGAACGGAATACAACATTTTGTTTTCGAGGTGATAGTTCCGGATTAGTCAAAGGTTAATATGGTTTAGAGAGAAATAGTCGAACGCGTTATATTTCCTGTAATAACTTGCAGCTTGAAACTTGAAAGGGTTCCTTCGTTTATTTTACCGTCATGTGTTCCATAGAGAATGTCTTGATCTACTTCAAATAAGGTCTGTGTTCGTGCAGTCTTAAACCGCCTCGACGTTTTGATACCCGTGTAAATCTCACTTAGGATAAAGGTAACGTTTGTCAAACAATTTTTCATAAATCCCACTCTACAAAAAAATGATCTTCGCTTATATTTAGCCAATATTGATCAGAGTTACCTTGTCCTATTGGATATCTACACAGTTATAAAATGGCAAGGTGGTGTAAGCCTACACCGAAACACAGACCTTATTTTTAAGTGAATCTAAAAAATATCCTATGGAATAAATGAAGGAACCGCTTTTAGATTTTGCTAGAAGGTGTCATTGGAATTATGACTCGCACTTGGTCGTCTATTCTTACCATGTCCATTATTAAAAAATAGGATTTCCTGCATATAGAAATTACAGTTTTTGTTTTTCAACATTCATCACAGGTAACTTAAACTCTAAATTTATTCAAACAGTTGAGAGTATTTGTCTCCTAAGCAGACTCTTCAGTATCATTGTCACTTCAGAGCTGTGTGTGTGTGTGTGTGTGTGTATTTATGTATTATATTAAGTTAAAATAAAAGTGTTCATTGTTCATTCAGTATTGTTGCAATTGTCATTATTACAAAAATGTGTGTGTATGATATATATAAAACTTTTTTATTATTAAATAAATCGGCCGATTAATCGGTATCGGCTTTTTTTGTCCTCCAATAATCGGTATCGGTATCGGCGTTGAAAAATCATAATCGGTCGACCTCTAATTATGTTAATGTACAAACCCTCAGTTTCATGATGATGGCAAAGCTAGCTAAAGAGCATTTTACTGGTTGAAGTGTTTTATAAGTATAAAGCAGTTGATTTGCGACAATAACACAAACATATTAAGCAGGAGATTCAAGCGAGCCTTACAATTATATTCCAAAAGTAATGTGAAATGCACTCATAAGCAACCTGTAAATGGAGGCTATTTTTTGCTGTCAGCCTATGAGAACTCCCCTGAGTTTTCCCCACGGTGGTGAATTAGTGAATAGACACAGAGCTTAATGTGAGTTTCCTTGAGTAGCACTCCTGATCTTGCGCTGTAATATTCAGAATACATTGTGGAAAACTAAAATCTTTGCTCACCATTTTTGCTCCAGGCAGATATACTACATCCATAACGATCGGTTTCCTCATTACCAGATATACTACATCCATAACTAGTGGTTTCCTCATTAGCAGGGAGGTGTTTCTGCAATCAAATTGTGTGTGCATCGCCCTCGTGCTGCAAATTTAGCAAACACAGAAAGGGGGCTTTTTTGGAGATCAAAGGTCGTCTGGCACACTGCTTAGGATTTGACTGTCTTAAGACAATTGTAAAATAATTTAACCTCTGGGCATCACCTTTTACCTCAAATAAACAGTGGATTTCTGCTGTTGTGGGCCTTTAATTGTCTGACTTTGTTGTTCACACAGGAGAGAGATGTGACTATCGTGGAATCTCTGGGGAGTCTCAACTACATCATGATGCTGACGAGGCAGAGAAAAGTCTCTCCAGATCCGAACACCTCAAGAAACACCAGCAGAGACCCACAGGAAAGAAATCTCACTGCTGCTCTGACTGTGGTAAAAGATTCAACTATTCAGTAAAACTTAAAATACATTAAAGACATCACACAAGAGAGAAACCATATGGCTGTGCTCAATGTGGGAAGAGTTTTGTTCAATCTAGCCATCTGACTGCACACCAGAGAACACACACAGGAGAGAACCCATATAGCTGTGATCAATGTGGGAAGAGTTTTTCTACATCTGACTCTCTAACAAAACACTGGAGAACACACACAGGAGAGAAACCCTATAGCTGTGATCAATGTGGGAAGAGTTTTACTCGGCCAAACAGCCTGAATATACACAAGCGGACACACACAGGGGAAGAGATACTCTGATAAAAGATCTCTGATTAAACATAAAATACATGAAGGAGTTGTTTCATGATATCAATGAAATAATGTCACAATGTAGAATGTTTTAACATTGTAGTAGGAGTGTTTTAATGATGTCATAATGTAGAAAGTTTAAACATTGTAGTATGAGTATTTTAATGATGTCATAATGTAGAACCCTAAACGTTTGTCCCCTGTTCTATTGATTTCAACATGATATGGATATTAGCCTCAGGGGGAAAATCCAGGCTCTGAAATGGAAGAGTACTATTCATATGATTTAACAAAAAGTGACTAACAAAAAAAGAGTTGTGTTACACTTACCATGTTGGTGACCCACTTGAATCAAAATGCAACACTTCAAAATGTACCTAGTTGTTTACCACAAACTGTCCTCTAATCAGGGATGTACACATTATTCCCAGATTCTGTGTGGTTTTTGAGCTGTTAGTTTTAACAGAACGTGCAACCTCATCTCCCTTCTGTCACACAATAGATTTTAACATGATATCGATGAGTGATGACAAATAAGTGTTGCGTTCCTTTGTTTAGCAACCCCTACATTTAAATGCATCACTCCAAAATGTAGCTGACTGTRTTCTGCAGGTTGTCCTCTAACCAGTGAGGTTAAATATATCTCCCATTTCCATGTTTTTTTTGTTTTTAGTTTCAACAGCACGAACAACCTGATTTCCCCCCTAATCGATATCAGTGATTTATTGCTACTTGTCAAAACAACAGCGTTTCTGGTGCTTGTGCAGTTTATAAGGAGCTTGTTTTAAAAAATACAATTATTGTGACAGATGTTTGTGTATATACCACATGTTAGGTTTTCAATTTATCCCAAACTGTTTCTGCATATTGGTTATTGATTTGGATATGTTAAAAGTGTGTCTTGACATTGGGCCCCGATCCAACAACATGCCTATCTAGTGAACCCTGAAAAGAGAGAGAAGCTCTGCAGTGAGGTGGAAAGTTACTACGGATTTTGCAGGAGTTTCCTCTTGAAATCAGACATGTCTGTGGTAAGGACAACTTGGTTGTTGATTGTCTTCAGGGGGGTGCAGTCAAAAAGTTTTGTGTTTAGCATTTAGCCAGTGCGTTGCCATGGATTACAATTTATTTTGACTGCATGTTTTTCCTATTGGAGATTAATTTTGTTTGGACTCGTTCCAAGGGGACAAGAGTTCTAGAAGCTAGTGAGTTTTAGGAAGACGAGAGTTCTAGAAGTTAGTGAATTTTAGGAAGACGAGAGTTCTAGAAGCTAGTGAGTTATTTAGAAATTTGTTTTTTCTTGTTTTTAATTGTTGACAGCCAGTAGACACCATGTTTATATTGTAGAAGGTGAAGCATTGTAGTTGATTATAATGTGAAATGGAAGTTTTCTGTTGGTGGTAAGCAAACTTGTCCAACAAAAATATAGGATATATTTGTTGTCTTCAGGGGGAAGGTGTTACAGGCTTTGGCTTTTCCATTTATGTTTTGAGGTTGGACTTTATCACGTCTAGCTCGTTAACATGTAGGACGTACTGATTGGTGTCACCTCGTTAGTCAGTATGTGTTACACCTGTGCTG
>NW_019943619.1:127248-128714 GCF_002910315.2 Salvelinus sp. IW2-2015
ACAGCCAGTAGACACCATGTTTATATTGTAGAAGGTGAAGCATTGTAGTTGATTATAATGTGAAATGGAAGTTTTCTGTTGGTGGTAAGCAAACTTGTCCAACAAAAATATAGGATATATTTGTTGTCTTCAGGGGGAAGGTGTTACAGGCTTTGGCTTTTCCATTTATGTTTTGAGGTTGGACTTTATCACGTCTAGCTCGTTAACATGTAGGACGTACTGATTGGTGTCACCTCGTTAGTCAGTATGTGTTACACCTGTGCTGGCTTGTCCATCTCGTTAGTGGGAAGGTGTTTCACCTGAGCTGGTCCAGGTTCTCTTTAAGAGTGTCAGTTGTCTTGATAGATGTGGAGTGTCAACACCGTTAGTTGCTCCACCTTTTTGGTTTGCTTCCTGTCTTTAAGTTTGGTGTGGGTTTTTCTTTTGTTTGCCTCTTCTTGGGCAGATTTAGTGGGTTTCATGGTGGTTATCTTTCAGGTCCCAGTTGTTGTTACCAGTCAACTTTCATTGGACACCCCCACAGTGACTTTCAGAGCCCCTCCTAATAAACAAGCTTATATTTTGGGTTGGATATTTTAACCTTTTAATCAATGGCATTTCCTTAGGATGCTCATTAGTCTTTAAGTTGTTATTGTTTTTTTTATCCTCTTATGTTTGTTGTGTTCTAAATATTTCTGTTTATTTTCATAGTTTTTTCCTGTGAAGCCATTGTGTTGCATCCATGTCTGAAATGTGCTGTTTAAATAAAGCTTGATTTGATTTGAACATATTGCAAAACAAATTAACCCAATGATTGACCAATCAACAAACTCTTGGTCCATCTTAGTATGAAAAACAGTATCAATCCCACTTTTCCAGCCTGCTGGAGTGGTAAACACCACCCCCGGCTCTACCAGGGGCTTGAGGTGGTCTCCCACAGCTCTGCTGGTGGAGTGGTAAACAACACCCCCAGCTCTACCAGGGGTTTGAGGTGGTCTCCCACAGCTCTGCTGGTGGAGTGGTAAACACCACCCCCGGCTCTACCATGGGCTTGAGGTGGTCTCCCACAGCTCTGCTTATGTCGTGTTCTGTGGCCTTGTCGTTCCATTTCTTGACTGCCCCTGCAACACAGAAACACATTTAGTCATATTATATAAAACTKAAAGTAATGGATATGGAGCATCTATGGCCTCAGTTACACCTGACACCTAAATGTGACTTCTGGCATCTGATCACTCCAAGCTGCATTAGGTTCAGATCTACCAGGATGGGCCTTTGACATAGTCTGGATGCAGTCAGGCCACTGAATATGCATAAGTAATATAAAGAGATGGGGTGTTTCTAACTACATGCTTGTGTTCCTAGCTCCAACAGTGCAGTAATATCTAACTAAATGCTTGTGTTCCTAGCTCCAACAGTAATATCTAACTAAATGCTTGTGTTCCTAACTCCAACAGTGCAGTAATATCTAACTAAATGCTTGTGTT
>NW_019943620.1:0-3504 GCF_002910315.2 Salvelinus sp. IW2-2015
CAGGTTAGTGAACTCAGGACCAGCTGGATGAGGGGACTGAGGCTTCAGTGTGTTAGTAGAACAGGTTAGTGAACTCAGCCCCAGGACCAGCTGGATGAGGAGACTGATGCTTCAGTGTGTTAGTAGAACAGGTTAGTGAACTCCGCCCCAGGACCAGCTGGTTGAGGGGACTGAGGCTTCAGCAGTAAAAATACTCAACCCAAACCAACGACAGTAACACAAACAGTCCCGCACAAAACCTAGCGGGTAGGGCGAGATTAAATACCCCACTGATTAGCCTAAACTAGACACAGGTGAACACAAGACAGACAAAACCAAACGAAAAAGTAAATGGATCGGTGGAAGCTAGTAGGYYGGCGACGATGACCGCCGAGCGCCGCCCGAACAGGGAGAGGAGCCACCTTCGGTGGAAGTCGTGACAGGAACTCCTTTCTTTGCTCAGTTCTTGGCATTGCAGGGCTTGGTAATGATATGAGAGGGGGTCACTGTATTTTAGGTGTTTTCCAAAACTTAATTGCTCTTTTTTGACTTTTTAATATTAGTGGATATTGGCCTAATTCTGCCCTGCATGTATCTCTCTCTCTCTCTCTCTCTCTCTCTCTCTCTCTCTCTCTCTCTCTCAATTCAATTCAAGGGGCTTTATTGCATCCTCCATGCAGGGCAAAATCAGCTGTTGAGCTTGTTTTTAAACCTCAGTAATTGTAGTGTGTGTAGTACTCTATATATTTTGTACCAATTGAGAACTTTGGTCTAATTCCCTGAGATCTGGATCTTCTCTGGAAAATCATTGTTTTTGTATTTTTGGGGTTTACTGCCAGGGCCCAGGTCTGGCAGTACTGCTCTAGCAGGTCCAGGCTCTGCTGTAGGCCATGTGCTGTGGGTGACAGGCATAGATAATTATTGTTATTATATTTAACCTTTATTTAACTAACCAAGTCAGTTAAGAACAAATTCTTATTTACAATGACGGCCTGCTTCGGCCAAACCCGAACGACGACGCCGTCGTGCACCGCCGGACTCCCAATCTCGGCCTCGATTTGAGTCAGGTACTGTAGTGATACCTCTTGCACTGAGATGCAGTGTCTTAGACCGCTGTGCTACTCGGGAGCCACCGGCAGCAGGCATTTAACTTCTGAATTGTGGAGACTGGGGCTGAGGATCTTTCTAGAATAGTGGCCAATTCATTGATGTAAATGTTGAAGAGTGCCGGGCTCAGATTGCAACCCTGGCGAAGGCCCCGCCCCTGGTTAAAGAATTATGTAACTGTTCTCTCTGCTACCGCACAGCAAGCGGTACCGGAGTGCCAAGTCTAGGACAAAAAAGCTCCTTAACATCTTCTACCCCCAAGCCATAAGACTGCTGAACAATTAATCAAATGGCCACCCGGACTATTTACATTGACCCCCCCCCCCTCCCCACTTTCGTTTTTACACTGCTGCCACTCACTGTTATTTTCTATGCATAGGCACTTTACCCCTACCTACTGTACAAATTACCTTGACTAACCTGTACCCCACACATTTACCCTACAGCAGCCTTTCTCAATGAGTCTATTCATACAGTCGTGGCAAAACGTTTTGAGAATGACACAAATATTAATTTCCACAAAGTTTGCTGCTTCAGTGTCTTTAGATATTTTGTCAGATGTTACTACGAATACAGTTTATAATTGGCTCATTTCATCCCCTCCTCTCCCCTGTAACTATCCCCAGGTCGTTGCTGCAAATGAGAACGTTTCTCAGTCAACTTACCTGGTAAAATAACGTAAAATAAAATAAATAAAAATACTGAAGTATAATTACAAGCATTTCATAAGTGTCAAAGCTTTTATTGACAATTACATGAAGTTGATGCAAATAGTCAATATTTGCATGTTGACCTTCTTTTTCAAGACCTCTGCAATCCCCCTGGCATGCTGTCAATTAACTTCTGGGCCACATCCTGACTGATGGCAGCCATTGTTGCATAATCAATGCTTGGAGTTTGTCAGAATGTGGGGGTTGTATGTCCACCCACTTCTTGAGGACGGATCACAGGTTCTCCAATGGAAGAGTCTGGGGAGTTTCCTGGCCATGGACGCAAATATCAATGTTTTTGTCCCCGAGCCACTTAGTTATCACTTTTGCCTTATGGCAAGTGCTCCATCATGCTGGAAAAGGCATTGTTCGTCACCAAACCTGTTCCTGGATGGTTGGGAGAAGTTGCTCTCGGAGGATGTGTTGGTACCATTCTTTATTCATGGCTGTGTTCTTAGGCAAATTGGAGTGAACCCACTCCCTTGGCTGAGAAGCAACCCCACACATGAAGGTCTCAGGATGCTTTACTGTTGGATGACACAGGACTGATGGTAGCGCTCACCTTGTCTTCTCCGGACAAGCTCTTTCCCGGAGCCCCAAACAATCAGAAAGGGATTCATCAGAAAATGACTTTACCCCAGTCCTCAGCAGTCCAATCCCTGTACCTTTGCAGAATATCAGTCTGTCCCTGAAGTGTTTCCTGGAGTGGCTTCTTTGCTGCGCTTCTTGACACCAGGCCATCCTCCAAAAGTCTTCACCTCACCGTGCGTGCAGATGCACTCACACCTGCCTGCTGCCATTCCTGAGCAAGCTCTGTACTGGTGGTGCCCCGATCCCGCAGCTGAATCAACTTAGGAGACGCGTCCTGGCGCTTGCTGGACTTTCTTGGGCGCCCTGAAGCTTCTTCAAAACAATTGAACCGTTCTCCTTGAAGTCTCGATGATCTGATAAATGGTTGATTTAGGTGCAATCTTACTGGCAGCAATATCCTTGCCTGTGAAGCCCTTTTTGTGCAAAGCAATGATGACGGCACGTGTTTCCTTGCAGTAACCATGGTTGACAGAGGAAGAACACAATGATTCCAACAGCCACCCTCCTTTGAAGCTTCACGTCTGTATTTCGACCTCATCAGCATGACAGAGGGATCTCCAGCTCGTCTCGTCAACACTTACACCTGTGTAACGAGAGAATCACTGACATGATGTCAGCTGGTCCTTTTGTGGCAGGGCTGAAATGCAGTGGAAATGTTTTTGGGGATTCAGTTCATTTGCATGGCCAAAGAGGACTTTGCAATTAATTGCAATCATCTGATCACTCTCATAACATTCTGGAATATATGCAAATTGCCATCATACAAACTGAGGTACAGACTTTGTGAAAATTAATATCATTCTCAAAACTTTGGGCACCGACTGTAGGCAAAGCTTTCCTTAAGTTTGGGTCAGTCACAGTGGTCAGTATTCTGCCACTGTGTACCTCTCTGTTTAGGCCAAATAGCATTCTAGTTTGCTCAGTTTTTGTTAATTCTTTCCAATGTTCAAGTAATTATCTTTTTGTTTTTCTCATGATTTGGTTGGGTCTAATTGTGTTTCTGTCCTGGGGCTCTGTGGGTCTGTTTGTGTTTGTGAACAAGCCCAGGACCAGCTTGCTCTTAGGGGGACTCTTCTCCAGGTTCATCTCTCTGTACGCTGAATGGAATCTCTCTCTG
>NW_019943620.1:5180-7922 GCF_002910315.2 Salvelinus sp. IW2-2015
CATATCCCTGATCTGACTGTCTAACTGCCATACAGGACCTCTAACATATCCCTGACCTGACTGTCTAACTGAACATACAGGACCTCTACCATATCCCTGACCTGACTGTCTAACTGACCATACAGGACCTCTACCATATCCCTGACCTGACTGTCTAACTGACCATACAGGACCTCTAATATCCCTGATACTGACTGTCTAACTGAACATAGGACCTCTACCATATCCCTGATCTGACTGTCTAACTGAACATACAGGACCTCTACCATATCCCTGATCTGACTGTCTAACTGACCATACAGGACCTCTACCATATCCCTGATCTGACTGTCTAACTGAACCATACAGGACCTCTACCATATCCCTGATCTGACTGTCTAACTGAACCATACAGGACCTCTACCATATCCCTGATCTGACTGTCTAACTGAAACATACAGGACCTCTACCATATCCCTGATCTGACTGTCTAACTGAACATACAGGACCCTACCATATCCCTGATCTGACTGTCTAACTGAACATACAGGACCTCTACCATATCCCTGATCTGACTGTCTAACTGAACATACAGGACCTCTACCGTATCCCTGATCTGATCGTCTACAGAACACACAGGACCTCTACCATATCCCGATCTGACTGTCTAACTGACCATACAGGACCTCTACCGTATCCCTGATCTGACTGTCTAACTGAACCATACAGGACCTCTACCATATCCCTGACCTGACTGTCTAACTGACCATACAGGCCTCTACCATATCCCTGACTGCTGTCTAACTGAACATACAGGACCTCTACCATATCCCTGATCTGACTGTCTAACTGAACATACAGGACCTCTACCATATCCCTGATCTGACGTCTAACTGACCCTACAGGACCTCTACCATATCCCTGATCTGACTGTCTAACTGAACATACAGGACCTCTACCCTGATCTGACTGTCTAACAGAACATACAGGACCTCTACCATATCCCTGATCTGACTGTCTAACTGAAACCATACAGGACCTCTACCATATCCCTGATCTGACTGTCTAACTGAACATACAGGACCTCTACCCTGATCTGACTGTCTAACAAACATACAGGACCTCTACCATATCCCTGACCGACTGTCTAACTGAACATACAGGACCTCTACCATATCCCCGACCTGACTGTCTAACTGAACATACAGGACCTCTACCATATCCCTGACCTGACTGTCTAACTGACCATACAGGACCTCTACCATATCCCTGACCTGACTGTCTAACTGAACATACAGGACCTCTACCAATCCCTGATCTGACTGTCTAACAGAACATACAGGACCTCTACCATATCCCTGATCTGACTGTCTAACTGAACATACAGGACCTCTACCATATCCCTGACCTCACTGTCTAACACTATATAAACAGCTGTAGGACTACTAGGTGCTTATAGGTTCTGACAATCTGTTTTGTGTCACTGTGTGTACCACAATGAGCATGGAGAAAATAAAATAAAAAATCTGGTTTTCTGAGGAAGTCAGACACACGATTGTAGCCAAGCACACGGACAATCTCAAGGCTACAAGTCCATCTCCAGAGACCTTGATGTTCCTGTTTCCACCGTACGTAATGTTATCAAGATGTTCAAGGCCCATTCCACTTTAGTCGACCTCCCAGGACATGGCTGCAGGAGAACACTTGATAGAAGATTGCAGCGACGGATTGTTTGAAAGGTGAAGGAAGCACCTTGAACAACTGCCACAGAGATTCAAGCTGACCTTCAGACACACAAGGTACGACCGTTTCAACTCTGTCCATCCGTCTCCAACTCAATGGAAGGGGGTTATATGGTAGGAGACCCAGCAGGATCCCGCTGCTGAGAGAGAGACAGCAGAATTGTCCAAAACACACCTGAACATTTCAAAATCCTTCTGGGAGAATGTCCTGTGAACAGATGAGACCAAATCAGAGATTTTAGGTAAAGCACGCCATCTCTATGTTTACAGCCTTCAAAGAACACCTTCCCTGCAGTCAAACATCGAGGAGGTTCAGTGACGTTTTGGGGTTGTTTTGCTCCCTCTGGTACTAGATACTAGCTCATATCCATCCTGCTTAGGGTCGTCTTCAGGATAAGCTGTTTAGATGCAGCTTTGATATCCCACTCATGAGTATCCCTGTATCCATGACTAAACAGAATATTCCATTCTTAATTTAAATATATGGGTTAAATGGATAGTAACTGAAATATGGACACTGGACAGGCCTATAACCTGCAGCGTAATTATGAATTCCTCGCAGTGAAATGAAACTACATGTTAAGGTCGTCTCGGGAACAGGAGTGGAGAAATGATTTCTTTCAGCATCTCTTGAGGAAATGTGAATGTGCATGTAATGTGTTATCCTTAACACTGTTATGCCAGCAGACAGTATTTCAAACACAATATACGCACCCAAGACCAACTGAAGTCTTAGCTGGAGACGAAACCGTTTCAGATATCTAGGTATCTGGTAGAAGTACCTCACAGCTCCATCCATCTATCTAGGTATCTGGTAGAAGTACCTCACAGCTCCATCTACTCTATCTAGGTATCTGGTAGAAAGTACATCACAGCTCCATCTATCTATCTAGGTATCTGATAGAAGTACCTCACAGCCCATCTATCTAGGTATCTGGTAGAAGTACCTCACAGCTCCATCATCTATCTAAGTATCTGGTAGAAGTACATCACAGCTCCATCTATCTATCTAGGTATCTGG
>NW_019943620.1:14166-18337 GCF_002910315.2 Salvelinus sp. IW2-2015
AATTTTCATATATATTATCGGCAGTGTTATAGCTTCAACTGTTTAAATATCATTATATTATCTCAGGTGTATATAGCTTCACTGTTATAATATTCACTGTATATTATCTCAGTGTTTATAGCTTCACTGTTCTAATATCATTATATTATCTCAGTGTTATAGCTTCACACTGTTTAATATTATTATAATTATTCTCAGTGTTATAGCTTCACTGTTAAATATCATTATATTATCTCAGTGTTATACTTCACTGTTAATATCATTATATTATCTCAGTGTTATAGCTTCACTGTTAAATTTCATTATATTATCTCAGTGTTATAGCTCCACTGTTTAATATCATTATATTATCTCAGTGTTATAGCTTCACTGTTAAATTTCATATATAATTATCTCAGTGTTATAAGCTTCACTGTTATTAATATCATTATATTATCTTCAGTGTTATTACTAGCTCCACTGTTAAATATCATTATATTATCTCAGTGTTTATAGCTTCACTGTTAAATTCATTATATATCTCAGTGTTATACTTGCACTGTTAAATATCATTATATTATCTCAGTGTTATAGCTTCACTGTTTAATATCATTAATATTATCCTCGGTTATAACTTCACTGTTTAATATCATTATATTATCTCAGTGTTTATCTTCACTGTTTAATATCATTATATTATTCAGTGTTATGCTTCACTGTTTAATATATTATATTATCTCAGTGTTATAGCTTCCACTGCCTTAACAGTATACTAGAATATCATTATATTATCTCAGTGTTATAGCTTCACTGTTTAATATCATTATATTATCTCAGTGTTATACCTTCACTGTTCTATATCATTATATTCTTTCAATGTGTGACTGCGGCAGGCTGCTAGAACGTATACTCCCTAGTGTCGAGGCTTCTCCTGACTGATAAGAAGACAGGGAGGTGGGTGGAGGAGAACCAAAGGGTTCTGGACTCAAGCTGGGACAATAACACCACCTGTCTAGGATGTACAATTAATCTATGTTGCTAGACTCAGGGGGGGGGGGGGCTTGTCTGAGTAGAGGGTACAAACAGAGGTTATAAATATATGTGTGTGCAATAGGCGTCACTACAGTCCCTGGTTTGAATCCAGGCTGTATCACATCCGGCCATGATTGAGAGTCCCATTGGGTGGCGCACAATTGGCCCAGCGTCATCCGGGTTCGGCCAGGGTAGGCAGTCATTTTAAATAAGAATTTGTTCTTAACTGACTTCCCTAATTAAATTAAAAGGTTAAATAAAAAAATAAAAAATTCATACTTTGTCTTTGCAGCTGTATGATCCAGTGTGGTTTAATAAATCTAGCTTGAGCATTGTTCTGAGTCCGATTGGAATTTGTACCAGAATCTTAGAACCTAACCTGTGTTAAGCCAATTGTTTTACCCCTGAACTTATTTAGGGTTGCCATAACAAAGGGGTTGAATACTTATTGACTCAAGACAGTTCAGCTTCTCATATTAAATTAAAAACATAATTCCACTTTGACATTATTGGGGTATTGTGTGTAGGCCAGTGTCACAAAATCTCAATATAATCCATTTAAAATGTAGGCGGTAACTCAATAAAATGTGGAAAGAGTCAAAGGGTATGAATAGTTTCTGAAGGTAATGTGTGTGTTTAATATCCAGATAATAAAGAGTGTCTGATCACAGAACATAGAATAGAAAAATACCTCCTTTCACTAAAACAGCTGTAACTCATCATTCACAGTAAAAGGTATTCTGATTTCAAATGATCAATCCTTACAAAATAAGAGAAAAACGTAGAGCATATTGAGTCTATCGTCATTAGGAAGTTGTGCTGAAGGCAGTTGTTTGGGGGGGAGAAAAAGCTCACAAGAGACATTTCACAGGTGTTTTTTCTTGACTGATTACCATTTGATTGATGTGTATTGGATGTCATATCATTTGAAAGGGCCGTTTCTCAGCTTTCAAATTATGTATCATACTTTCATATATGGTTTGACACCAGTAAAGTATGCTCATTCATGTACATAAAGTATGCTCATTCATGTACATAAAGTATGCTCATTCATGTACATAAAGTATGCTCATTCATGTACATAAAGTATGCTCATTCATGTACAGGCAGAGGTGAGAGACGAGATACGGGCAGAGACTGGGGCAGAAGAGTGAAAGAGAACAGGCAGAGACTGGGTGCAGAAGGTGAGCAGACGGCTGAGGCAGAAGGTGAGAGACAGGCAGAGACTGGGCGCAGAAGGTGAGAGACAGGCAGAGACTGGGGCCAGAACGGGAGAAGACAGGCAGAGACTGGGGCAGAAGGTGAGAGACGGGCAGAGACTGGGGCAGAAGTGAGAGACGGACAGAAACTGAGGCAGAAAGGTGAAGAGACGGGCAGAGACTGGGGCAGAAGGTGGAGACGGGCAGAGACTGGGGCAGAAGGTGAGAGACGGGCTGAGGCAGAAGGTGAAGAGACGGGCTGAGGCAGAGGTAGAGACGGCAGAGACTGGGGCAGAAGGTGAGAGACAGGCAGGACTGGGGCAGAAGGTGAGAGACAGGCAGGACTGGGGCAGAAGGTGAGAGACAGCAGAGACTGGGGCAGAAGGTGAGAGACAGGCAGAGACTGAGGCAGAAGGTGAGAGACGGGCAGAGACTGAGGCAGAAGGTGAGAGACGGCAGAGACTGGGCAGAAGGTGAGAGACGGACAGAGAACTGAGGCAGAAGGTGAGAGACGGACAGAGACTGAGGCAGAAGGTGAGAGACAGGCAGACTGAGGCAGAAGTGAGAGACGACAGAGACTGGGCAGAAGGTGAGAGACAGGCAGAGACTGAGGCAGAAGGTGAGAGACGGCAGAGACTGGGGCAGAAGGTGAGAGACGGGCAGACTGGGGCAGAAGGTGAGAGACAGGCAGAGACTGGGCAGAAGGTGAGAGACGGCAGAGACTGGGGCAGAAGGTGAGAAGCAGGCAGAGACTGGGGCAGAAGGTGAGAGACAGGCAGAGACTGGGGCAGAAGGTGAGAGACAGGCAGAGACTGAGGCAGAAGGTGAGAGACGGGCAGAGACTGAGGCAGAAGGTGAGAGACGGACAGAGACTGAGGCAGAAGGTGAGAGACAGGCAGAGACTGAGGCAGAAGGTGAGAGACAGGCAGAGCACTGGGGCAGAGGTGAGAGAACGCAGAGACTGGGCAGAAGGTGAGAGACAGGCAGAGCTGGGGCAGAAGGTGAGAGACAGATACGAGGGTCTCCTCCAGCTGGTCAATATGTACCATGTTCTTTACCTCTAACCCCTTTAACATATCCCAAAAGAAACTAACTAAATGTCAAGAGATGGGTTTTGTCTGTGTAATGGGCTAAGAGGATCTGAATAGTGACAGTGTAAAGTGGGAACAGGGAGACGGAAGTCAACTAGTGGAGGTGGGCCCACAAAGAAACACCTTTTGTTTCTCAGAAAACAGTCAACGTCTCTCACGTCAATTCATTCTTGTAGCCCAGCCTTCTGATGTAATAGAAAGATAAGGGGGGGGTTTGTTTGGAAACTAGAAAATGACTTTCCGCTTGCGGATGAAACTGCTCTTAATTCTCGGTAAGATTGGAACGAAATAACATCTCGACTGATAACGCAGGCAGGAGGAGAGAGGGAGTAGTGTGTGTGTGTGGTGTGTGTGTGGTGTGTGTGTGTGTGTGTGGTGTGTGTGTAGTTGTATGACAAGAATAGAGGAGGCTCGCTGCACGGAGCCGCATACAGGGGGCCCATCTGACTCACACACACACACACACACACACACACACACACACACACACACAACACACACACACACACACACACAACACACACACACCCAAGCATTGCTGTTTTATAGCGACTGTCAATGTTAAAGGCTACAGGACTGGGGAGAGCTGACTGACCCTTGGTTTCTCTGTGTGGACTGACTGTTGGTACTCAGTTTGTGAACCGAGACTAATACAGAATAACAGAGTTATAACTACACAGACTGGACAGTAGAATGTAGATACTATATAACATAGTTATAACTAGACAGTAGAATGTAGACTAATATAACAGAGTTTAACTACACAGACTGGACAGTAGAATGTAGACTATATATACAGAGTTATAACTACACAGACTGACAGTAGAATGTAGACTAATATAACAGAGTTATAACTAGACAGACTAGAAC
>NW_019943620.1:24405-42151 GCF_002910315.2 Salvelinus sp. IW2-2015
CACATCGGGACAAAAACATAACATGGTCTGTATGGAACAACAACTGACTCCAAATGGCAGAATTTGGTCTTGGGCCATAGTTGTTACAACTGACTGTTTTTGGCCTTGGCTAGCCTTCTTCAGTTTGTAGGGCAAACGGAACAGTCTCTGTACACACACATAGTTACACACACACACACCTCACCATATACTGTGTGGTGTGGTAAGCTACTACGGATGTAGGTATTTTAGCATGGCCATTTTGTAACTGCCAGCTCTCTGTTTGTCACTCTCAGTTAAAGGGTAATGAAACACTAGTCTTCAGGAACACCAGATAACTGGAAATCGCCATATTGGCATTGTGTGCATTCATCGGCAGGAGGCAGTGTTGGATTCCTGATTCTTCTGACCCTTGCCTCTCTGAGTACATGAATGAGCATACCTTTATGTACAATGAATGAGCATACTTTATGTACATGAATGAAGCATACTTTATGTACAGTAATGAGGGCATACTTTATGTACATGAATGAGCATACTTTAGTACTAAATGAGGCATCTTTATGTACATCCTGCCCCAGTCTCTGCCTGTCTCTCACCTTCTGCCCCAGTCTCTGCCTGTCTCTCACCTTCTGCCCCAGTCTCTGCCTGTCTCTCACCTTCTGCCTCAGCCTCTGCCTGTGTGCAAGTGGATGTGTTTGAGTTGTCTCCCCCCCTCTCACACACACCTTTACAACGTGTAATTGATAGACTACCAAAGAGATAAGCGCGATCAACAGTCTATTTATTCGTGGTGTTGTGGTGAGCTCTGTGTAGATCTACAGGGGGCAACGCAGTGCTGGACAGGGCAATCACCGTGGAGGAGCCGCCCGGCGCCGGGGGGCAATAAAAACAACAGATAACACCGTGAGGTCAACTCTGACCCATTAAATAGTCTTCTTTTGCGCGCTCTCTAGCTCTCCCTCCGAACGCTCCACAGGGCGAGTGCGAATCGCAGAGGCAGAGCGCTTGCAGCATGTGGGTGCGCCAGGCCGAGTGTGAACCTTTTTTGTTTTTTGGTGTGAAACATGTTGGTTTGACAAGTTTAGAAACATTACTCTCAATAGGTCTATGCACAATGCTGTAATTGACCATATGACCACTGAAACAAAGAACAGAACAAAAAAAAATGTAGGCTAAAAAAGCCACATAAAATCTATATATCTTACAGCCTATATCCGGGAAAAAAAGCACATACACTACGTGCACAGGTCAACTCTTGCATCCGTGCAGTTACCACGGAATGTCACGCGATACAGTAGTGCAACCGCGAGCCAGCCAGCGAGACACAGCAAACCCGAGAATATTTAACAAAGGTTATTAACAGTTTATTTCCGTAAATGAAAACTCCACAACCATTATCCAAAAGTGCTGAGAATGCACACTGTTCTTTTACGACTTGTTTTTACGAGTTTATCAAGTCAAACCAGTCATTAAGGCCTATAACGTAGCCTAGTTTTAAGTTTTTCGCACGTAACCTATCCTAGTTTAGCTTTCACTCACTAAACAATGAAAAGGTGCTTTCGTTTTTAAAGAAAACTAAAAACATATCAAATTCCTTACCTTAGTCTTGCCTTAGCGCCAATCCCTTCATATCAGCTTCCAGACACGAGTTTAGTCTGTGTTTAATCCATACATTTGGCCAAAAGTTACAATCCAAATTTGACTTTCGAGTGACTTTGGTCGTTTGTCCGCAGTTTACCTGTGCGCGGTAGAGAAAGGGTGCGGCAGAYCTTGCTCTCTGTCTCTGACTGTCAGAKTGTGGCCTTGGACAACCTGGGAGCSCAACGTACCCGCCTCTACTGGGCCCCGGTTGGATACTGGAACGGCAAGACAACCAATGAGAGGAGAAGAAAGGATGATTGACAGCGTAAGTACAGTGTTTGGCGAAGGCAGGGTTTTTACCCCCATGCTGGGCTGTAGTGTTGGGTGTGATTTTGTTTTGACAAGAAGCAAGACATTATGTATAGAACAAGACAATAGAACGGCTAAAGGGTTCCTAGGGGCATCTGAAGACACACATTATGCTAAAGGCGTTAGGAAATGACAGTTATGCTCGGAGCCTAATAGAATAATACCCTAAACATTATAAACATTGAGATAGGACAACATTTAAAATAAGCAAAATAATATAATTATAGCCTACATACATTTTTAGCTGTCTCTCCCTCATCATAGTTAAATATATATATATATATATATATATATTTCATGGACTGAGGTTGAGAGCTCTTTTTAGGCAGGACGCTGGGCAGGATATTATTACAATGATAAATGTGTAGGCTTTAGATTAGTAGAGTTTTATATTTAAGCAATAATGCCCGAGGAGGTGTGGTATATGGCCAATATACCACGGCTAACGGGTGGCGCAGTGGTCTAAGGCACTGCATCTCAGTGCTAGAGGCGTCACTACAGACCCTGGTTCGATTCCAGGCTGTATCCCAACCGGCCGTGAGTCCAATAGGGTGGCGCACGATTGGCCCAGCGTCGTCCGGGTTAGGGTTTGGASGTGGTAGGCCGTCATTGTAAATAAGAATTTGTTCTTAACTGACTTGCCTAGTTAAATTTAAAAAACGGCTGTTCTAATGAAGAGTGCCTGGACACAGCRCCCCAAATAATCTATAATAAAATACATTTTCACAAGCTCCTTTTAGGCAGGACGGTGGGCAGCATATTATTACAATGATAAAGGTGTAGATTTTTATATTTAAGCAATAAGGCCCGAGGTGGTGTGGTATATGACCAATATACGGCTAATGGCTGTTCTTGAGCATGACGCAACGCGGAGTGCCTGGACACAGCTCTTAGCAGTGGTATATTAGCCATATACAACTAACTCCGAGGTGCAGTGTTGCTATTATAAACTGGTTACCAACGTAATTAGAACAGTAAAAATGTACTGTTTTGTTACCGTGGTATACGTCTGATGTACCACGGCTGTCAGCCAGGGCTCGAGCCACCAGTTATAATCAGAATCCCCTCACTTCTCTCTTTCTCCCCTCTCTCTCTCTTCTCCCTCTCTCTCTCCTCTCTTCTCTTGCTCTAGTTTCTCTCTCTCTGCTCTCGTCTCTCTCTCGTCTATCTGTTTCTCCCTACGATGCTTAACGTTCTTCCTCTTCGTCCTAAAACGTTTTCTCCCTGCTAAACCGTTCCCTCTCGTCTCTATGTCGTTCCTCGCTCAGCTGTCTCTCCTCTCGCTTAGCGTCTCTCTCCTCTCGTCTCTCCTTCTCTCGCCTCTCGTCGTATCTGCCTCTCTCCTCTACGGCTCTCGTTTCTCGCTCTAGTTCGTCTAGATCGTTCTCTCCTCGCTCATGCTACGTCGTTGTCTTCTCTCTCGTACGTTCTCTCCTTCGCTTCGGTCTTCTCTTCGCTAACGTTCTCTCCCCTCTCGCTCACCTCCATCTCTCTCCACCCTTCTCCCCATCTCTCTAACCCCTCCCCCTCTTTCTCTACTGTTTCTCTCCCCTCCTCTCCCCTCTGCTTCACATTATGAATGACTCAAACCCCAGCCCATCGCTCCAGTGCCAGTACCACATAGTTACTCAATATGTTCCCCACATTTGTTGTGGTTTACGTGTTTAAAACAGGGAAGGCTTTTTGTGTGACACACAGTGTTGTTTATTAAGGAGAGGTTGATCTCTCCAGCTTGTTGTATGACAGCAGAAGTAAAACATTTAAACTAGACTAATGAAACTGTTTTAGTATGAGTCCCAAATAGAACCCTATTCCTTATTTWTTTWWTTTTACCTTTATTTAACTAGGCAAGTCAGTTAAGAACAAATTCTTATTTTCAATGACGGCCTAGGTTAACTGGGTTAACTGCCTTGTTCAGGGGCATAACGACAGATTTTTACCTCGTCAGCTCGAGGATTCGATCTTGCAAACTTTCGGTTACTAGTCCAACGCTCTAACCACTAGGCTATCTAGTGCACTACTTTCGACCAGAGCCCTACATGTTGGCTTGACTTACAATATATACATGAGCCTCTCCTTATACGACTACCCTCAAGACCACAGTCTAGTTTCCTAGCAGCAGTCTCATTTTGTGTGTTATAAGCAGTTTCTTTGCGCAAGCATGTGTCTCTGTGTGTCTCTCTGTGTGTGTGTGTGTGTGTGTGTGTGTGTGTCTCTGTGTGATCACAGCCTAATCCATCATCCTGACCAACACAATCTGTGTAGTGAACAGAAGGCAAACTGACAAGATCAGCATGGTTGAACAAGGCTAGTTTTAATCAATGGCCCATGGAGAACTAGGTCTAACTGTGCCTCATTACTTGGCAACCACAGTGCTAGTTTGAAGAAACTATTGACTAGAGATGATCAAATGTAAGGATATGAATTCTTGTCTGTTTGGTTTGGGGATGATTAAACTGTTGTGACACAATGTTCAATGTTTACGGAAGATTAGCTATCAGACATACAAACGTGTGTGTCCAGCATGTGTGTGTGTGTGTGTTTGTGTGTCTGTCATTGTTTCCAGTTATTTAACTAGCCGTCTCAACTTCCTGCTGTGTTCTTCGTGTCACAGGAAGCTGTGCCGCTGCTAGGCAACCCAGACGTGCATGCCCTACACACACACACACACACACCTGTGAGAGACAGAGGAAATAGAAGTGTATTGTGTCTGAGAGGAAGTGTAATTGGAGATAGGAAGAGGAGAGATGGATTAGGGCAAGAAAAGGAGGGAAGATGAGAAAGAGGGCGAGGAAGCTGGGAGAAGAAAAGAGAAAAGAGCGAGGGGTGGTAGAAGGAGAAAGAC
Organism: Salvelinus sp. IW2-2015; assembly: GCF_002910315.2. Taxonomy (NCBI): domain Eukaryota; kingdom Metazoa; phylum Chordata; class Actinopteri; order Salmoniformes; family Salmonidae; genus Salvelinus; species Salvelinus sp. IW2-2015. Next base: position 29,183 of record NW_019943620.1, read on the forward strand.
AGAGGGGTGGTAGGAGAAAGAGAGGGGTAGGAGAGAAAGAGAGAGGGGTAGGAGAGAAAGAGAGAGGGGTAGGGAGAGAAAGAGAGAGGGGTAGGAGAGAAAGAGAGAGGGTGGTAGGAGAAAGAGAGAGGGGTAGGAGAGAAGAGAGGGTAGGAGAGAAAGAGAGAAGGGTAGGAGAGAAAGAGAGAGGAGTAGGAGGAAAGAAGAGGGTGGTAGGAGAAAGAGGGGGAGGGTCGGAGAGAAAAGCGAGGGGTGTAGGAGAAAGAGAGAGGGGTGGTAAAAGAGAGGGAGGAAGAGAGATGGAGGGTAGGAGAGAAAAAGAGAGGTTGCGAGAATTGGAAACATGTAAGAGAGAGAGAGAAGAGAAGGAAGGAGGAGAGAAGTGGGGGATAACAGCCAAACTGCATCACCCTCCCATCATAAAACCGACGCCTGGAACAGTGACTGGGCCTGCTACAATGTGTCAGTCAATCTGAACTTGATCTGTGAGCATTTGCAATTATCAATGTGTGTGTGAGAGTGAGAGAGTTCTGTGTGTGTGAATCACATATGGAGTTGATATTGTCATCTGGCATCAATTTAGGGAGGGCCTTGATGTCCCAATGATTAGAGAGAGAGAGAGAGAGAGAGTTGGTCTCTTGTCTGCGTGTAAAAAAACTCCTAGCACCCGCTCTATAACTCTAGCACCGCTCTATAACTACTACACCGCTCTATAACTCCTAGCACTCTCCTATGACAGCTCTATAACTCCTAGCACCGCTCATTAACTCCTAGCACCGCTCTATAACTCCTAGCCGCTCTATAACTCTAGCACCGCTCTATAACTCCTAGCACCGCTCTATAACTCCTAGCACCGCTCTATAACTCCTAGCACCGCTCTATAACTCCTAGCACCTCTCCTATGACAGCTCTATAACTCCTAGCACCGCTCTATAACTCCTAGCACCGCGCTATAACTCCTAGCACCGCGCTATAACTCCTAGCACACCGCTCTTAACTCCTAGCACCGCTTCTATAACTCCTAGCACCGCTCTATAAACTCCTAGCACCGCTCTATAACTCTCTAGCACCGCTCTATAACTCCTAGCACCGCTCCATAACTCCTAGCACCGGCTCATAACTCCTAGCCCCTCATAACTCCTAGCACCGCTCTATAACTCCTAGCACCGCTCTATAACTCCTAGCACCGCTCTATAAACTCCTAGCACCGCTCCATAACTCCTAGCACCGCTCTATAACTCCTAGCACCGCTCTATAACTCCTAGCACCGCTCTATTAACTCCTAGCACCGCTCATACCTAGACCGTCTATAACTCCTAGCACCGCTCTATAACTCCTAGCACCGCTCTATAACTACTAGCACCGCTCTATAAATACTAGCACCTCATAACTCCTAGCACCGTTTCTCTATTCCAACTATTTACAGGAGTAGATCATCATAGTCTCCTTTTCGTTTAACTTTCCCCTAAGGGCTGATCTAAGGTCAGTCATGTCCACCCCCTGAAGGTTTCCATTGGGGTAAGGGAAACTGATCCTAGATCTGTTGTTTGGGACAAGGTCTGCCTTGAGAAGGGAATGAATGTGACTCACTGCTTCTACAAGAGGCACATGATTAGAACATGGAACGCACAAACACACACAAGAGAACCTGAGAAACAGTATCAGGGAGGGAGACCCGCCACACACCACACACAGTTCTATTTTCATTCACCAAAACCACGGTAGTGACTAGCCAGTGCTCTCTCACACACACCACACGTCGTCAGCTTCTCACTCTCCCCTTCGCTTTCTATCTTCCTCCCAGCTTTGTATTACTCTTCCATCCACCCACCCTTCTCTCTCTCTCTCTTCCATCCACCCACCCTTCTCTCTCTCTCCCTCCCACCCTTCTCTCTCTCTCCCTCCCACCCTTCTCTCCCACCCTTCTCTCTCTCTCTCTCCTCTCTCATCCACCCACCCTTCTCTCTCTCTCTCTCTCTCATCTCACGCCCTTCTCTCTCTCTCTCTCTCTCTCTCTCTCTCTCTCTCTCTCTCCTCATCCTCACGCCCTTCTCTCTCTCTCTCATCCTCACGCCCTTCTCTCTCACCCCCCCCTTTCCTTTCTATTCATCAACTCCCTCACTAGTTCTTCTCTAGCCTTTTTCACCTCTCCAACAGTTTCTCTCTCCAACAACTACTCCCCCTGTCTCTCTCTCCCCCTCCTATGTACACATCTTCACCCTTTCCCCCTGTCCAGCCTAATTTTCCTTATATTTTCTCCTTCGCTCTACTTCTCCCCCCCATCTCTCCCACCTCTCTCTCCCCCACCCCCTTTCCTCCCTCTTCCCTGGGTGATGATAAAGTCATGGATGTGCTCTGGCGGCAAGCCCTCTAATTTGGTTTCTACTCTGTGAGTGTGTTTTCTTCGCTGTGGGGGTCTGGAAACGCTCTGTCTATCTGTCACGCCCTTGACTTGATTCTCACAAACAAAATCAATATGCAAAAGCACAAATGGCCATGATGTCAGTGTGTGAGAGAGGGAGTGCGAGGAGAACATTTGCACTAGTTTGTTACTGAAAGTTCTAGGCTGTTTTAAGAGAGGAGTTATGCTTTAAATCTGAGAGTATGAAAGTGTCGGACAGTCACACACCTCTCTCTCCCTGTGATTATCAGCAGCACGGCAGAGACGCACGGCTATCAGTCCTACGAAGGTCAGAGCAACCTAAACAATGTCTCCATGGAGACAACACACACGACTTACAGTACAGGGGACTTAAAGCCAGTGTTGGGGAAGCTACTCTGAAAATATAGTTGACCAATTGCTTCACACTGGAAGAAGTTTTAAGATACATTAAAGCTGCCCTTTAAGATAAAATATTTACTGAACTAAGTCACTTTTCAAAAGTATTCATGATGAATTATCCTATCTAAATCTGAAAATGTCATAGACAACAAATTACAAGAAAGGGAAATACCTTGTCAGTTTTACAACTGAACGCATTCAACTGAAATGTGTCTTCCGCACATATCACCATGGACTAAGATGTTAACAGAATGTGTAATTTGGCCTTTTAAACACAAAAGTAGTTCCAGTAGTTGGCTACGCAGCTACACGGCAGAAAAAGTAGTTCCAGTAGTTGGCTACGCAGCTACACGGCAGAACAAGTAGTTCCAGTAGTTGGCTACGCAGCTACATGGCAGAACAAGTAGTTCCAGTAGTTGGCTACGCAGCTACATGGCAGAACAAGTAGTTCCAGTAGTTGGCTACGCAGCTACACGCAGAACAAGTAGTTCCAGTAGTGCTACACAGCTACATGGCATAAGTAGTTCCAGTAGTTGGCTACGCAGCTACATGGCATAAAGTAGTTCCAGTAGTTGGCTACGCAGCTACATGGCAGAACAAGTAGTTCCAGTAGTTGGCTACGCAGCTACATGGCAGAACAAGTAGTTCCAGTAGTTGGCTACGCAGCTACATGGCAGAACAAGTAGTTCCAGTAGTTGCTACGCAGCTACATGGCAGAACAAGTAGTTCCAGTAGTTGGCTACGCAGCTACATGGCAGAACAAGTAGTTCCAGTAGTTATCTACACAGGTACATGGTCCCGTGTGGCTCAGTTGTAGAGCATGGCGCTTGCAACGCCAGGGTTGTGGGTTCATTCCCCACGGGGGACCAGGATGAATATGTATGACTTTCAATTTGTAAGTCGCTCTGGTAAGAGCGTCAGCTAAATGACTTAAATGTAATGTAAATGTAAATAAAGTAGTTCCAGTAGTTGGCTACGCAGCTACATGGCAGAACAAGTAGTTCCAGTAGTTAGCTACACAGCAACATGACAGAAAAATTAGTTCCAGTAGTTAGCTACACAGCTGTTTGATTCCATTCTACTGATTCCGCTCCAGCCATAACAACGAGCCTGTCCTCCCCAATTAAGGTGCCACCAACCTCCTGTGGTTGAACTATATGTAGTTCACTACTCCCCAACACTGCTATAGCACAGACACATGTAATAACACAGACAGTATGGGCAGACAGACTAGCATGTATTTAATAACACAGACAGGTATGGAAGCAGACAGACTAGCATGTATTTAATAACACAGACAGGTATGGAAGCACACAGATAGACTAGTATGTCCCCCTCTCCCTCGATCTCCTTCAGACACACACACTCATAGCATTTACACAAGACTTTACACTACACTGTACATACAATACACACATTCAATAACTCTCAGGTAAGTCAGGTATGAGCACGCACACATTCTCTCTCTCTCTCCCCAGCAGCCTCACATCAACCACACCCTCTGCTGGTTACCACCGGAACTGCATGGTGAATATCCATTAAACTGAACCACAGAAGGTGCTCTTTGGACGAGCAATGTCAGCACGGCATAGACTAAGATACAGTACATAGAATAGAATGAAAAATATGTAAACATTATTAAAGTGACTAGTGTTACATTATTCAAATGGCCAGTGATTTCAAGTCTATAAAGGCTGCATCACATCCGGGTCCCATAGGGCGGCGCACAATTGGCCCAGCGTCCTCCGGGTTTGGCCGAGGTAGGCTGTCATTGTAAATAAGAGTTTGTTCTTAACTGACTTACCTAGTTAAATAAATAAAAGAACAATGTATATTGCGCAGCAGCCTCGCTGTGTTAGTGATGGCTATTTAACAGTCTGATGGCCTTGAGATAAAAGCTGTTTTTCAGTCTCTTGGTCCAAGCTTTGATACACCTGTACTGACCTCGCCTTCTGGATGATAGCGGGGGGWTTATCTTTTTGGCCTTTCTGTGACATCGGGTGCTGTAGGTGTCCTGGAGGGCAGGTAGTTTGCCCCYGGTAATGATTTGGGCAGACCGCACCACCCTGTGGAGAGCCCTGCGGTTGTGGGCGGTGCAGTTGCCGTACCAGGCGGTGATACAGCCCGACAGGATACTCTCAATTGTGCATTGGTAAAGGTTTGTGAGGGTCTTAGGGGCCGAGATAAATTGCATCAGCCTCCTGAGGTTGAAGAGGCACTGTTGCGCCTTCTTCACCACACTGTCTGTGTGGACCATTTCAGTTTGTCAGTGATGTGTACGCAGAGGAACTTGAAGCTTTTCACCTTCTCCACTGCGGTCCCGTCGATGTGGATAGGGGGGTGCTCTCCCTCTGCTGTTTCCCGAAGTCCACGATCAGCTCCGTTGTTTTGTTGATGTTGAGTGAGAGGTTATTTTCCTGGCCGCACACACTCAGGGCCTCACCTCCTCGCTGTAGACCGTCTCGTCACCGTCCCACTAAATCAAATCAAATCAAATCAMATTKTATTAGTCACATACACATGGTTAGCAGATGTTAATGCGAGTGTAGCGAAATGCTTGTGCTTCTAGTTCCGACAATGCAGTAATAACCAACAAGTAATCTAACCTAACAATTCCACAACTACTACCTTATACACACACACAAGTGTAAAGGGATAAAGAATATGTACATAAAGATATATGAATGAGTGGTGGTACAGAACGGCATGGCAAGATGCAGTAGATGGTATAGAGTACGGTATATATACTGTACTACATATAGATTGTACTGTAGGTATGTAAACATAAGTGCATAGTAACAGGGCTGGTGTACTTATTACATAATGATGGCAAGATCCAGTGAATTATAGAGTACTAGTTATACATATGGATGGTAAATAGTAGTATGTAAACATTATATTAAGTGGCATTGTTAAAGTGGCTAGTGGTATCATTTTACATAATTTCTCATCAAATTCCCATTTTTTAAAGGCTGGGTTGAGTCGTGTTGGCATGCGCCGCAAAATTTGCAGTGTGGCTTGTTTAACCAGTCTGATGCCTTGAGTAGAAGCTGTTTTCAGTCTCTCGTGTCCTGCTTTATGCACCTGTACTGACCTCGCCTTCTGGATGACGGTGTGAACAGGCAGTGGCTGTGTTTGTTGTCCTTGATATCTTTATGCTCCTGTTGACATCGGGTGTGTAGGCTGTCTGAGGCAGGTAAGTTGCCCCCGTGGTGTTCTCAGACCTCACTTACCTCTGAGAGCTTACGTTGTGGCGCGTAGCACAGTTGCCTTACCAGTCGATATACAGCCCGCATGAGCTGATTGGTGCATCTGTAGAAGTTTGTAGTGCTTTGTGACAAGCCGAATTTCTGTCAGCCTCCTGAGTTTGAGAGCGCTGCTGCGCCTCTTCACAACGCTTGTCTGTTGGTGATCTTAATTCCATTGTCCGTTGATTGTTACACAGTAACTTTAAAACAATTTCCACTTCTCCCTACTAGATTCCGTTCGAGTGGATAGGGGTGCTCCCTCTGCTGTTCCTGAAGTCCACAATCATCTCTTGATTGTTGAACGTGTAGTGTGAGTTATTTTCCTGACACCACACTCCGTAGGTCACCTCCCTCCTGTAGTCGTCTCTCGTTGGTTTTGGAATCAACGCCTACCTATTAGTGTCATCCGTCAAATCTATGATGATTGAGAGTTGTGAGCTTTTGCATTGCACGCTAGTCTGATGGATGAACAGGCAGTACATGGATTGAGGGTCAACGCCACCCTTGTGGGCCCCAGTGTTGATGGATCACGTGTTGAGATGTGTTACCTCCCTTCACACCTGGGCGGCCCTCTCAGAAGCTCAGATCCCAGTTGCACAGCGGGGTCGAGACCATGGTCTCTAAGCTTTTGATGACGTAGTTTGGAGGTCTATGATGTTAAATGCTAGCGTTAATCGATGAACAGATCTCACAGGAATTCGCTTGCAGTTGTTTGCCAGGTGCCATGTCGTTTGCTGATTGCGCCTGGACCAGCTGACTAATGATGAGTTGTTTTTGTTGTGCCTTTAATGTGTCGTAAGCCAAGGTGGTCTAGGGGACTATGGTGGGATATCCTTTGATCTAGTCTCTCAAAGCATTCATGATGCACGGAAGTGGGTGCTATCGGGCGGTAGTGTTACTCTTACCTTAGCTTCTTGGAGACAGGAACAATGTGCCCTTTCTTGAAGCATTGTGGGAACAGCCAGATGGAATTAAGGATTGATTGATTATTCGTAAACATCACCAGTCCAAAGCTGTCTGTCGCATTCTCTGAGTACGCGGTCTGGGAATGCCGTCTGGGTGGCCTCAGCCTTGCGCAGGTTTAAACGTTTATAATTTTTGACTCACCTCGGCTTGCATGTGTATGGAGACTCCTGCTTAGTTTTGATTTGGGGCCCTCATTGTTCTAGTTGGCCTACTGTATTTTGTCTCTCAAATGCAGGGCTAATAAAGTTGTTTAGTCCTTTCTGGAGCAATACACTTTTCCTGGTCCGCACTGGGCTGTTTTCCTTTTGTAGATTCCTGTGATTTGATGTAGACCCTTCCATCATTACCTTTGTGTCTTGAGCTGTTGAATTGCGACTCGATTTCTCTGTACTGCTTAGCCGTTTTGATTGCCTTCTGAGTAGAATAGTCACCTTTTTGTATTTCGGTCACTCTCTATCTCTTGTCCTTGGTTAATAACAGTTGGTCGTCTTCAGTTTCATCAGCGAATATGCTGCCGTCAATCTCACTGTTGTTTCTGTTGATATGTTTTTTAATTCTTGCTGTGGTCACACATCGTCATTGTCTTCTAATGAACTCGCTCCCGAATCAGCATTATTCGTCAATTTGTTGTTGTGACGCAATGCGGAACATATTCCAATCCGCGTGATCGAAGCAGTCTTGAAGCGTGATTCAGATTTGTCGGACCAGCGTTGAACAGCCTGAGCGCGGAGCTTGTTGTTTTAGTTTCTGTTTGTGAGCTGGAAATCAACAAAATGGAGTCGTGTCAGCTTTTTCCGGAAGGGCGGGGGAGGCCTTTATGCGTCGCGGAAATTAGTATAACAATGATCAGGGTTTTTCCCAGCCCTGTAGCACAATCGTATGCTGATGAATTTAGGAGGTTTGTTGTACAGATTAGCCTTGTTAAAATCCCCAGCTACGATGAATGCAGCCTCAGGGTGTGTGGTTTCCAGTTTACAAAGAGTCAGATAAAGTTCGTTCAGGGCTATCGATGTGTCTGCTTGGGGGGGAATATATACGGCTGTGATTATGATTGAAGAGAATTCCCTTGGTAGATAATGCGGTCGACATTTGATTGTGAGGAGTTCTAGATCAGGTGAACAGAATGACTTGAGTTCCTGTGTGTTGTTATGATGATCACACCACGTCTCGTTAATCATAAGGCATACCCCCCCGCCCCTCTTCTTACCAGAAAGATGTTTGTTTCTGTCGGCACAACACTACTGTTGTGTCGTCTGCAAACTTGATGATTGAGTTGAAGGCGTGCTTGGCCACGCAGTCATGGGTGAACAGGGAGTACAGGAGGGGGCTGAGCACGCACCCTTGTGGGGCCCCAGTGTTAAAGTCAGTGAAGTGGCGGTGTTGTTTCCTACCTCTTAAGTCACATTTCCATTTGGAATACGTCCCAAATGGCAATCTACTCCCTATATAGTGCACTGGCTTTGACCAGATCCCTATGGGCCCTGGACACAAGTAGTGCACTATGAAGGGAATAGACAAAATAACCTTTGACCTCTAACAAAACACACAGCCTCTGCTGGGTACCACCAGAACTGCAGGGTAAATACCCATTATACTGAACCTCATTATAGGGCTCTCTCAAGTCACATTTCCTTGATTCCTCACATCCTATGTCCTCACCTCCTTCTCAACTCTATTGAAGGAGAAGGTCTTCTTGGTCGACCCACGCACGTCCCACTCAGTGACTCCAGCCAACCAAACACAACACAGTGTAATTTTTTATATAATTTTAATACTTTTCTTTAAAAAAAAAGAGAGATGTTTTACTCCATAATCAGAACAGAATGTATCCATCTACCTTAACACCTYACTCACCAACATACCAACGGGTGATTCAAAACAAAAAAATGACAAGAAACATAAAACAAACAACCGTCAAATATGAAAAAGGGGGCAAAATTAAATAAAAACATCCCAAAAAGAATAACTGGAACAGATAGTGAACAGATAGTGTATGTAGAGCTGTATACAGGGGTTTGATGTATATCTGGACATGACAACACCGCAGGCCACGCCCCCAGAACACTTAGAGCTATGGCACATGACAACAACCCCGACTGTTACCACGGAAACTAAAAACATAGCAGAAACATTTAACAATAAACAGGAAGGGAATAAAAACGAAAATAAAAGCTATGATACGGATGGTAGAGGAAGATGATGATGATGATGATGACAGGGGAGAGAGATTAACAGATGGACATAGAAAATGAGTAAGAAGCTAAAGAAGAAAGGAAGTGTAGTAGCAGGTGGATGTAGCTACAGAACAGTAGAACACAGTTAAGTAGTTATAGGCCAGTGCAGTCAAAAGCGTGATTTTCCTGTGTTTTATATTTATTTCCATATTTCAGGCTGGAATAATACTGTGAAATTGTGAAAATGATGAATATGCCCTTTTAGTGTCAGAGCTGTTTGAAAGAAATTCTGCCTGTTTTGGCCTGCCTGGTGACATACATGCGGAAAATTTGTTGATAGACCATAAGAAGAGGTTCCAAATCTCTTGCCATTAACAGCTACTTTTCAGTTTCCCCTCCCCACTCAGACCACTCCAGACAGTCCTGAGCAAAATTCTTGCTTGGAAATTGCTCTTTGCTAAGAATCTATTTTGTTTATTTTTTGGCCATTTCAACTGAAAACAAATCACAGTAACGTACCTTTGTTACCCAGAAATTATTTGATATTTAAATAAAAACAGAGCGCTTTAACACTCTTGAATATCTGACTTGATACAGGAAAACAGGATGAGAAAGGTGGTTTGAACTAGACAAAACTATTTTTTATGCATCATAAAAAGTTGTTGTTTTTTTACAGTCCAATTCTCTAAAAACAAAAGGGAATTGAGCAGAAGAGATAAGCCATTCTCCCCCCAACAACATAATCCAATTATTTTAGGGACTTTTCATCGTATATAATATATATTTGCATCATTATATATATATATATGTATAATCTGTGGCTTGTTGTTCATTTAACAGGTCGAGCTGTAAGGCAAGAGCCACATCTTCCAACCTTTAAAATGTACCCTCCTCCCTCCCTCCCTCTCTCTCTCTCCCCCCTTTCTTCACTCATCCTTCCCTCCTTTCTTCACTCATCTTTCCTCGTTTCCCTCCTTTCTTCCCTCTCTGCCTCCATTCTTGAAATAATCAATGATCAGACATGACTGAAAAATGGAGTTCAAGCTTTACACTTTCATGTTGTGTCAAGTCAGTGACGTCACAAAGAATAGGAGAGTGGAAGGAGGTGCTTCTTTATAGTGTTGGGTGTGACCCCGGTGTTCATCCTGCTGTCCGGAGAGAAACTGAACCCATCTCAGGGGAAACGTCCCAAAGGGCACCCTAACTCCCTATATAGTGCACCACTTTGATCAGATCCCCATAGGCCCTGGACAAAAGTAGTGCACCTATATGAGGGAATAGGGTGCCCTTTTGGGACGCAAACATGATAACCACACACCAGCCCGCCCACTTCTCCTCCATCCCTCCCTAACCCAACCCCTCCACCCACCCGCTTAAAACCCAACATCAAAAACAGGGAGAGAAAAATACTAGATTAAGAGAGAAATGAATCAAAGAGAAGAAGTCTGTCGTCGTCTCGTTCGCCCCTCCCTCTCTCTCTCACGTCAGAAGTGTTCATCTTCTTCTTCTTTCTACATTAAACCCTCCTCCTTCTTCTTCTTTATTTTCAGGTAATGTTCTCAGTCCTCCTCCCCCCTCGGTTGTTTCAGAATACAAAGAGGGAGTCAAATATGTTATTATAGATATCCGGTTTCACCATTGCCCACGGCAACAACCAATCATCCGATAAACGGGCAGTTAGACACAAAAACGCATCTGAAATTGCAAAAAAGTGGAAGTTGTACTCCCGTCCCCAGCTGGGGGGCTCCACCTTATTACTGTACTCACCTCAGTCTCCTCAAGTCTCTGGAGCTACATCCTGGTTGGTTATTCTCTGTCTCACCTCAGTCTCCTTCAAGTCTCTGGACTCCACATCCTGGTCTGAGGTCTCTAATACAAAGGAGGGAGAAGGGGGGTGTTGTGTGTGAAATCCCAGCCATGGTGGGATAAGGTAGAGTTCATATCTCTTTCTCTCCTTTCTCAATATCTCTCTCTCAGAACGGTTCTCTTCAAAGATGGCCATCAGTCGCTCTGGAAGTTGATGTCATTGGTGTCCGCCATCTGTAGAGAGAGGGGGATGAGAGATGACAGAGAGAGAGTGACAGAGAGAGAGAGAGGGGGATGAGAGAGAGAGGAAATTAGATGCAGTGTTATCTTCCCATCTTTTCTCAGCTAAACTACCTCTCCTCTGTATTATTGTAATTAAACTGAAGAATTACATATAATTAATAAGTACTTTATGATGATTATCTCCTCCTCTCTCCTACTACACTAGTATATCATGTAGTATTGAGTAGTATAAATGCTATTAAGTATTACCACCTCTCTCCTGCTATACTAGTATATTATGTTTATTATAGTAGTATAACTGATAAAGTTTACCACTCTCTCCTACTACACTAGTATATATCATGTTAGTATTGTAGTAGTATAAATGCTATAAAGTATTACCATCTCTCTCCTGCAATATTAGTATATCATGTTAGTATTATAGTAGTATAATGCTATAAAGTTTACCAACTCTCTCCTGCACATATTAGTATATCATGTTAGTATTGTAGTAGGTATAAATGCTATAAGTATTACGACCTCTCTCCTGCTATACTAGTATATTATGTTAGTATTATAGTAGTATAACTGATAAAGTATTACCGCCTCTCTACTACACTAGTATTATATGTTGTATAATAGTAGTATAACTGATAAAAGTATTACCACCTCTCTCCTACTACACTAGTATATCATGTTAGTATTGTAGTACTATTAATATATACCACCTCTCTCCTGCTATACTAGTATATCATGTTAGTATTATAGTAGTATAAATACTACAAAAGTATTACCACCTCTCTCCTGCTATACTAGTATATTCATGTTAGTATTATATAGTATATGCTATAAAGTATTACCACCTCTCTCCTACTACCTAGTATATCATGTTAGTATTATAGTAGTATAATACTACAAAGTATTACCCTTTTCCTGCTATACTAGTATATTGTTAGTATTATAGTAGTATAATGATATTAAGTATACCACCTCTCTCCTACTACCACTAGTATATCATGTTAGTATTGTAGTACTATAAATATTACCACCTCTCTCCTGCTATACTAGTATATCATGTTAGTATTATAGTAGTATAATGCTATAAAGTATTACCGCCTCTCTCCTCCTCCTTTCCTGCTCGCGGCGTCTCGCCAGCTCCCTCTGCTGGTCCATAGCGTTCTGTGCTGCGGCCGAGGGTGGAGGTGTGGCCTGTTGAGTGGGGGGGGCCTGTGGGGAGTCGGCGGGAGGGGTTGAGGCGGGGGGCGTGGGGGCTTGAGGCGAAAGTTGCTCCTGGCGACGACGAGAGTCCTCCTGGACACGCCCCTTCCCTGCTGCTCCACAGAGTCCTATCGTCACGGCTACTGGAGAAGAGAAAGCGGAGTGTCAGAGGGGGAGGAGCTTAGCTGGGGTGCTAGAATGAGCTTACTTCTCCCTCTATCCCCTCCATCTCCTTCCCTTTTTCTCACCATAGTTTCTACCTCGGCTGAGAGGTCTTCTCCTCCATCCTTTTTTCTCAATTTTCTCCTTTCGGCTGAGAGGTTTTCTCCCTCCATCCCCTTTTTTCTCACCATAGTTTCTACTCGGCTGAGAGTCTTCTCCCTCCATCCTTCCCTTTTTTCTCACCATAGATTCTACCTCGGCTGAGAGGTCTTCCCCCCTCTCTCCTCCTCCTTTCCATCTCTCTTCCCTTCTTACCGTGTTTCTCCCTGCTCTCTCCTGGACTGCTCGGCCTGTGCTTTCAGTTCTCTCTCTCCTCCAGTATTTGTGGAAT
>NW_019943620.1:44547-52435 GCF_002910315.2 Salvelinus sp. IW2-2015
ACTTTGACAGTTTCTGTCTCAAACCCGCTTCCACTGTGATGAACAGTACAGACAGACCAGATCGTGTTTTAACCCCTTCACTGTAGAGATGAACAGACATCATCAAAGACAGAACAGACCAGACAGACAGATTCAGTCGGAACGCAGCGCTTGCCTGGCACGAGCAGACCACAGAAGACAGACAGACAACAGACAGACGGAGGAGCCCGGGAGAACAGACGACGCAGCACAGACAGTACAGACAGACCAGACCAGACAGCACTAGACAGACAGACAGACAGACAGACAGACAAGCCAGACAGGACAGGACAGACAGACAAGTCAATCGCCTCGGTTCAACCTACCGTGGTTGTGACAGGAAACAGCAACAGACAGACAGAAGACAGACAGACAGACAGACAACAGACAGACAACAGACAGAAGACAGACAGACAGACAGACAAGACAGCAGACAGACAACAGGTTTCTTGTTCAGGCTTTCACGTGTGATGACAGCAGGACAGGCGTGTCAACCTTCACTGAGACATGACTACAGATCAACAGACAGGACAGAACAAGGACAGACAGACAGACAGACAGACAACAGACAGACAGACAGGACAGCAGACAGGACCAGGAGCAGACCGACACGACAGACAGGACAGTGCTTCACCTTCCACCGTGTGATGACAGACAGACAAGTAAATAAACGAGGAAAAAAGCAAAACACGTTTATCAATAGAGAATATCGGACAGGCGTTTTCCGTTGCACAACACACCACAACACACACACAACACACACCAACACACCCACACAGCACACACACACACACACACACACACACACAACACACACACGACACACACACACACCACACACACACCACATCGCACACACACACACACACAACACGTTTTCAGCAAACTCCTTGACTCATTCAACATTTGAGTTTTACACCTTCTGCGAGTCCAACTATTTTTCCCATCTACACAAGTGTGTTTCTAACATTTTTTGCAAAAATATTTGAAACTGAAATGCCAGAGAAACACATATCTAATTTACAAGAAGTATACACCACCCTCTGATTCAATACGTGTTAGAATACGGATCTTTCTGCGTAAGTCTCGTAAGAGGGCTATCGAACACGGGAATTGTTACAAACTTGTCTTATTCGTAAAAAAAAATGATATTTTAAGCGCTGCGCAGTTGGGTTTGTTTGTCAATTGCTAGACAGCACCATTTTCAAAGTCTTGTCATAGTTTTCAAGCCAATCAGGAAACAGTCAAATGTGGTCTCGGTAAAGAGCAAGTTCCCGTCTTATTGTGTGGCATTGTCAGATTGAATGGACACCCCTGAATTTACCGGAATGCTCAGAGGACACTCTGGCACTCCACGAGTGGAATTAACGAACACACCCAACGGTCTAGCTGGTAATTTGTTACGCTAACAAGCTAGCGAGAGGTGCGAGCAACAAACATCCACTTCCAGGGAAGACAGGCGCGAGCGCTAGTACACTCAACTGAAAATGGATACCGTTCGTTAACAGTATTACTAAAATGAACAGTAGTTACAGTGTGTTATATGGGTACTCACGTAAGTATTTGTAGTATACCAGTGTGTTAGAATGGGTACTCATTAAGTATTGTCAGTATACAGTTGTGTTAGTATGGGTACTCATTAAGTATGTAGCTATACAGATGTGTTAGTTATGGGTACTCATTACGTATGTAGTATACGGTGTGTTTTATTATGGATGCTCATTAAGTACTGTACTATACAGTTTTGTTAAGTAATGGGGTACTCATGTAAGTCTATGTAAGTATACCTGTGGTTAGTATGGGTACTCATTAATATGTAGTATACAGTTATGTTAGATGTCGTATACAGTGTGTTAGTATGGTGTACTCATTATGTATGTAGTATGCAGTGTTAAATATGTCGCGTACTCATTAAGTATGTAGTATACAGTATGTTAGGCATGTAGTACTACAGTGGTTATTGGTACTCATTAAGTATGGTAGTATACTTGCTTGTTGTATGCGTACTCATTAAGTATGTTAGTTACAGTGTGTTTAGTTGGGGTACTCTATTATAGTATTTGTAGTATACAGGGGTGTGTTTAGTTGTGTACTCATTAAGTATGTAGGTTACAGTTTGGTAGAATGGGTACTCATTAAGTGTGTAGTTATAACAGTTTGGTTAGTTTGGTACTCATTAAGTATGTAGGTATACCGATGTTAGCCATTGTCAGTATACAGTGTGTTAGTATGGGGTACTCATTAAGTATGTAGTAACATTGTTTAGTAGCGTTACTCAGTTAAGTATGTAGTATTTACCAGTGTGTGTTTAGAATGGGTACTCATTAAGTATGTAGTATACAGTGTGTTAGTATGGGTACTCATAAGTATGTAGTATACAGTACTGTGTTAGTTTATGGGTAACTCATTAAAGTATGTAGTATACGTGATGTGTTATATGGATACTCGATTAATTATGTAGTATTACAGTTTTGGTTAGTATGGGTACTCATTAAGTATTGTAGTATACAGGTATTGTTAGCATGTCGTATACAGTGTGTTAGTATTGGGTACGCTCAGCTTATGTATTGTTAGTATTGCATTGTGTTAGTTATGGTATCATTAAAGTATGTACGTATACAGTATGTTAGCAGTTATATATACAGGTGTTAGTTTGGATACTCATTAAGTTGATGTTAGTCTACTGTGTGTTAGTAGTGGGTACTCATTGTAAGTATGTATTATTACAGTGTGTTAGTTTGGGTACTCATTAAGTATGTTAGTATTACAGCTGTGTTAGTTTGGTACTCATTAAGTATTGTGTTATTACAGTACGTTTAGAATGGGTACTGCATTAGGTATTGTAGTATTACAGGTGTGTTAGTTTGGGTACTCAGGTAAGGTAGTAGCTATACCCGTATGTTGAGCATGTAGTATACCAGTGTGTTTAGTATGAGGTACTTCATTAAGTACTGTAGTATACAGTGTGTTTAGTATGGGTACTCATTAAGTATGTAGTAATACCAATGTGTTAGAATGGGTACTTTCGTAAGTATGTAGTATACCAGTGTGTTAGTTATGGGTACTCATTAAGTATGTCAGTATACGGTCTCGCCGGTGTGTTATATGGATACTCATTAAGTCATTCGTAGTATACAGTTTTGTTAGTATGGGGGTACTAATTAAGTAATGTAGCTATACCGGTGTGTTATATGGGTACTCATAAGTATGTGTAGTTATACAGTATTGTTAGCCATGTCGTTATACAGTGTGTTAGTATGGGTACTCATGTATGATGTAGTATGCAGGTGTGTAGATATGGTACTCATTAAAGTATTAGTATATAGTATGTTAGCATGTTAGTATAGCAAGTGTGTTAGTTTGGAGACTCATTAAGTATGTAGTATACCTGTGTGTTTAGTATGGTACTCATTAAGTATGTAGTAAACAGTGTGTTAGTTTGGGTACTCATTAAGAAGTATAGTTATACAGGGTTAGTTTGGGTACTCATTAAGTATGTAGTATACCAGTGCGTTATAATGGGTACTCATTAAGTATTGGTAGTATACAGTGTGTTAGTTTGGGTACTTCATTAAGTGTGTAGTATTACCGTATGTTAGCATGTAGTATACAGTGTGTTAGTATGGGATACTCATTAAGTATGTAGTATACAGTTGTTAGGATGGGTACTCATAAGTATGGAGTATACAGTGTGTTAGAATGGGTACTCATTAAGTATTGTAGTATACAGTGTGTTAGTTGGGGTACTCATTAAAATATGTAGTATACGTGTGTTAGTATGCGGTACTCCATTAAGTATGTAGTATACAGTGTGTTAGTAATGACGGTACTTCTTTAAGCTATTAGTATACAGTCTGTGTTAGTATGGTATCTCATTACGTATGTATTATACAGTATGTTAGTATGTAGTATACTTACTTGTGTTGTTTATTATGGATACTCATTAAGTATTGAGTATAGCAGTGTTGTTTAGCCATGTAGTATACAGTAATTCAGTATGGGACTCATCAAGTATTGTAGTATTACAGTGTGTTAGTATCGGTACTCATAAGTATGTAGTATACAGTTTCGTTAGTTATGGGTACTCATCAAGATGTAGTATTACAGGTGTTATATGGATACTCGTTAAGTATGGTAGTATACAGTGTGTTAGTATGGATACTCTTAAGTAGTAGATACAGCTATGTTAGCATGTGGGTATACAGTGTTGTTATATGGTACCTCATTAAGTATGTAGTATACAGGCAATGGTTTAGAATGGTACTCAATAGATATGTGTATACAGTGTGGTAGTATGGGTCTCATAAGTAAGTAGTATTACAGTATCTTTTAGGTATGGTACTCATTACGTATGTAGTATACAGTGATGTTGTTGTATGGGTACTCCATTTAAGTATTTGTAGTATACAGTGTGTTATAGTATGGGCTACTCCATTTAAATTAATTATTATATACACTGTAGCTGTTAGTATGCGGTACTCGATTAAGTATGTAGATACAGTGTGTTAGTATGGTACTCGTTAAGTATGTTAGTAACAGTGTGTTAGTTATGGCGGTACTCATTAAGTATGTTAGTATACATTGTGTTTTAGTTATGCGGTACTCATCGAAGTATGCTCAGATATTACCAGTGGTCTAGTATGGCTACTTCATGAAGTATGGTAAGTATACTGTTGTTAGTAGATGGGTACTCATGAAGTATGTAGTATATAGTGTGTTAGTATGGTACTTCATTAGTATGTAGTATACAGGTGCTTAGCATGTAGCTATGACCAGTGTTTAGTATGAGGTACTCATTAAGTATGTATGATACGGGTGTCGTCTATTATGGATACTCATTTAAGTATGTAGTTATCACAGCTTTTGTTAGTATGCGGTACTAATTAAGTATGTGAGTATACCGTTGTGTTATTATGTACTCTTAAGCTATGAGCTTTATCAGTAGTCAGATGTCATTACCAGTAGTTGTCGTACCAGTATGTTGAGGTAGTAGGCTTCATTATGTAATGTTAGTATGCAGGTGTTAGTATGGGCTACTCATTAAGGTATGTAGTATACAGTATAGTTAGCATGTAGATATGACAGTTGTTAGTTTGGATTACTCACATACGTATGTAGATTTATACTGCTGTGTTAGTATGGTACTCAATTAAGTATGTAGTTACAGCTGGTGTTAGTTTGAGGTACTCATTAGTATGTAGTATACAGATGTGTTAGTTTTGTACTACATTAAGTAATGTGGATACAGTGCGTCTATATGGGTACTACATTAAGTATGTAGTATACAGGTGTAGTTTGCCGGTACCTCATTAAAGGTATGTAGTATGACCGTATGTTAGCATGATAGCTATACAGTGCATGTTAGTATGGGTACTCCATTAAGTACTGTAGCTAATACATGTGTGTAGATGGTTACTCAATTGACCGTATTAGTATATACAGTCTTGTGTTAAACTGGTAGTCAATTAAGTACTGTAGGTATTACAAACAACTGTGTTAGTTTGGGTACCTCCATTAAGTAGTGTAGTATAACAAGTGCTGTTAGTATGGAACGGTACTCATTAATATGTAGTATACCAGTGTGTTAAGTATGTCGGTACTCATTAAGTATGTAGTATACATGATCGTTAGTCATGGGTAGCTCATTACGTATGATATAAGACAGTAATGTTAAGTATGTAGTATACATACCTTCCTGTGTTATTATGGCATTACTCATTAAGTATGTAGTATACAGGTGTATAGCAATGTAGATTATACAGCATATGTCTAGTATGGGTTAACTCATCAAGTATGTATATTACAGTGTGTTAGTATGCGGTACTCATTAAGTATATGTAGTACTACAGTTTGTTAGTATGGAGTACTCTCATCAAGTACCTGACTATACAGTGTGTTAGTATGGCATTACTCGTTAAGCTATGCTACGTATACAGTTTGTTAGTATGGCATACTCTTAAGTATGTAGTATACAGTATTTAGCATGATCGTCATTACGTGTGTATATTGGGTACTCATTAAAGTATTTGAGGTAACAGTGTGTTAGAAATGAGTACTCATTAATTATGTCAATACAGATGTGTATAGTAATGGTACTCATGTTTAAGTATGACGTATACCCAGTATTTTAGTAATGGCGTCGTAACTCATTACGCTATGGTAGTAATACCGGTGTTAGTATGTGTATATTAAGTATGTAGAAGCTAGTCGTTAAGTACTCTTAAATAAGTGTATTAGTAAGTGGTCCGTCATGTAATTGGGTTACTCTTACAGTATGGTAGATCGTATATTACGATAGTATCCAGTGTGTAGTATGGGTACTCGTTAAGTATGCTAGTATACCAGTGCTGTAGTATGGTACTCATTAAGTATGTAGTTACATTGCTTTAGTATGGATACTCGATGAAGTATGTAGATACAGGTGTGCTTATTATATGAAGGTACTCATGACAGTATTAGCATACGTTGTGTAGTATGCGCGTACTCTTAAGTATGTAGTAGAATAGTGTCGTAGCTATGTTACTCATTAAGTATGAGTATACCGTTGTGTTAGTATGAGGACTCATTAAAGTATGTAGTATTACAGATGTGTTAGTATGTAGTATACAGGTGTTAGTATGTGTTACTCATTAAGTATGTAGTATTCGATGTGTTAGTCAATGGGTACTCATGAAGTATGTAGTATACAGTGTGTTAGTATGGGTACTCATTACGTATGTAGTATACAGTGTGTTAGTATGGATACTCATGAAGTATGTAGTATACAGTGTGTTAGTATGTAGTATACTGTGTGTTAGTATGGATACTCATGAAGTATGTAGTATACAGTGTGTTAGTATGGGTATTGGAACACAGCTCTAGTCTAACAGTTCGGTGTGATTGTGTTTGTTTGATGAAGAGGATGAAGGATTTTTATGTTGTCTTTTCTCGTTGTTTTTCAGCCAACTCCAGTCTTCTGGGAGGCGGTGGAGGTGAGTCTTCACCATTGCTATTTTGGGGGGGAATATTCATGGCGTGCCCACGCTGTTCACACACACACACACACACACACACACACACACACACAGTTGTCACAGCTCACAGTCATGTGGCGCCTCCCCACCATCGTAATACAATGATAAATGTCAAACTCATCATATCATTCGGCCTAAACCATAGACATGTCTATCTATTAGACCTAGATATTAGTAGACCGTGGACTGTGGTGTGTGTTTCTCTCTGAGTGCCTCTGTTTAAAACGGGACTGAATTCATCAATGCCAAAATGTTCAGAGCTAAACATTACATTACATGGAGTAGCAAACTGACTGTGCATTGTGCCAAGTCAGAGCAAATCCTGATAGTCATTACTTTACTGGCCTGTCCATGTCTGTTATCATCAAAGCAGCTGACGACATCTGAGGCGGCTGACTGTGCCTAGGGGGGTACGGAGAGGGGAGGGATGGGGTGAAATGAGTCCAGAGGATTTGTGTACGGGGACGAGAGGGGTGAAGGGAGGTGAGGGGGAAGAGGGGAGCCTAGTGGAGCCGGGTAGGCTGACCCAAACTCTCTTTTGGAAATGTGTCACTTACCCTGACGAAATAATCTATTGAAATAATAATTCCTTGGCTGTGGGTTTCTGATACGTTAAAGGTGCATTTTATGGTGTCTAGGAGATGAACGAAGATGAAAACAAGGTCATTTCTTCAGCTTCATGCCTAATTTGTTATCTGACTGTTTATCCATCTGTGACTGGGTGCCTGAAGACATCTTTCTCTCTCTCTCTCTCTCTCTCTCTCTCTAGCCCTCTCTCTCTCTGTCTCTCTCTCTCTCTGTCTCTCTCTCTCTCTGTCTCTCTATTCCTCTCTCTAGCCCTCTCTCTCTCTGTCTCT
>NW_019943620.1:53163-59534 GCF_002910315.2 Salvelinus sp. IW2-2015
ATTGTGATCACATGTCAGAAACATGAGTCTCCGTGATCAAGGTGGACTCCCTCAAGCACCTGTCAATGACGTCTAATGCAACACAAAACATTGGCTTCTTGATTGCTATCTTTTTGCTCTTCAGTCGGCCACCTCTCATAACAAGTGAATGAGGGATACGAAGTGTATTGAAAGCAGATGCTTCCACACAGGTGTGGATGCCGAGTTAATTAAGCAATTAACATTCGTTCCTGCTTATGGTCATGTATATTTGGCCATTGTTTTTGGCTACCATGCCTATACAACGCTCCATCCACAGGGCACGAGTGGTCACTGAGTGGTTTGATGAGCATGAAAATGATGTACACCATATACCATGGCCGTCTCAGTCACCAGATATCAACCCAATTGAACACTTATGGGAGATTCGGGAGACGGCGTTTTCCACCACCATCAAGAAAACACCAAATTACGGAATTTCTCACATCCCTCCAATAGAGTTCCAGACACTTATAGAATCTATGCCAAGGTGCATTGCAGCTGTTCTGGCTGGTGGTGACCCAACACCCTATTTAAGACACTTTATGTTAGTGTTTCCTTTGTTGTGGGAGATGTTACTATTCAAATCAAATCAAATTGTATTTGTCACATGCGCCGAAAGCAACCTTAGAGTCAGAGGTCTGCCAGCAGTCACGCGCTGGTCATGCACATTCACATGAGGTAGCTCCCGTTCCATTGCTTTTCTACAGACAATGGAATTTTCCGGTTGGAATATTATTGAAGATTTATGTTAAAAACATCCTAAAGATTGATTCTATACATCGTTTGACAAGTTTCTACGGACTGTAACGGAACTTTTTGACATTTCGTCTGCTCCTAGTGAATGCGCTTCGTGACTTTGGATTTGTTTACAAAACGCGCTAACAAAAGTAGCTATTTGGACATAAATTATGAACATTATCGAACAAATCAAACATTTATTGTGGAACTGAGATTCCTGGGAGTGCATTCTGATGAAGATCATCAAAGNGGAATTTTCCGGTTGGAATATTATTGAAGATTTATGTTAAAAACATCCTAAAGATTGATTCTATACATCGTTTGACAAGTTTCTACGGACTGTAACGGAACTTTTTGACATTTCGTCTGCAACTAGGCGCTTCGTGAGTTTTGATTTGTTTACCAAACGCGCTAACAAAAGTAGCTATTTGGACATAAATTATGAACATTATCGAACAAATCAAACATTTATTGTGGAACTGAGATTCCTGGGAGTGCATTCTGATGAAGATCATCAAAGGTAAGTGAATATTTATAATGTTATTTCTGACTTCTGTTGACTGCGACTGTGATGTTTCACAAAAGTTCTGAACCTTTCTTTTCTCATAGTTTCTTCATTTTTGCTAAGAGTATTAATGTATTGCTCGATTGACTATGACTTTTCAGATCACCCAGCAGTGCTATTTGCATAGTTAGCTCCAGGTAAATGTTTCAAGACTTCAGCCATTCCTGAACCTGCAACCAAAAAAGAAGCTACATCTGGACAGTACAAAAACAAATGATCAAATGATTCTCTTCGCAGCAAAATCTGCACAGCTGGGATGGTTGTATACCCCCTGTATATATAACATTCTATCGGTTGCAAGAATTTTGTAAAATCATTTAAATTGAAAAACTCTATGTTTTGAATCCGGGCGTCGTTCTTTGTATCAGTTCATAAAACATGTGCCATGGAATCGGTACATTGAAAATGTCTTCCCCCGAAATACGGCAATTAACTGCACCTCAGATTGCAGCCCAAATAAATGTTTCACAGAGTTCAAGTGACAGACACATCTCAGCATCAACTGTTCAGAGGAGACTGCGTGAATCAGGCCTTAATGGTCAAATTGCTGCAAAGAAACCACTGCTAAAAGACGCCAATATGAAGAAGAGACTTGTTTGGGTCAAGAAGAAACACGAGCAATGGACGTTAGACTGGTGGAAATCTGTTCTTTGATCTGATGAGTCCAAATTAGAGATTTTTGGTTCCAACCGTCGTGTCTTTGTGAGATGCGGTGTGGGTGAACGGATGATCTCCGCATGTGTGGTTCCCACCGTGAAGCATGGAGGAGGAGGTGTGATGGTGTGGGGGTGCTTTGCTGGTGCCACTGTCTGTGATTTATTTAGAATTCTAGGCACACGTAACCAGCATGTCTACCACAGCATTCTGCAGCAATATGCCATCCCATCTGGTTTGCACTTAGTGGGACTAAAATTTGTTTTTCAATTACCCAAAACACACCTCCAGGCTGTGTAAGGGCTATTTGACCAAGAAGGAGAGTGATGGAGTGCTGCATCAGATGACCTGGCCACCACAATCACCTGACCTCATCCCAATTGAGATGGTTTGGGATGAGATAGTCCACAGAGTGAAGAAAAATCAGCCAACATGTGCTCAGCGTACAGTTGAAGTCAGAAGTTTACATACACTTAGGTAGGAGTCATTACAACCACTCCACACATTTCTTAATAACAAACTATAGTTTTGGCAAGTCGGTTAAGATATCTACTTCGTGCATGACACAAGTCATTAAATTTTTTTTTATTTACAGACAGATTATTTCACTTATATTTCACTGTATCACAATTCCAGTGGGTCAGAAGTTTACATACACTAAGTTGACTGCCTTTAACTTCACTAGGGTAGGTGGCAGCATTCGGAATTCTGGATGAAATGCATGCCCAAATTAAACTGCCTACTTCTCGGGCCCAGAAGAGATGATACGCATAAAGCTGGTATATTTGGATAGAAAACACTCTAAAGTTTCCAAAACTGTTAAAATAGTGTCTGTGAGTATAACAGAACTGAATTGGCAGGCGAAAACCTGAGAAAAATCCATTCAGGAAGTCGTTTTTTGGGGGGGGGTTTGTAGTTTTCTATTCAATGCCATTACAGTATCCATTGACTTAGGACTCAAATTTCAGTTTCTATGCCTTCCACTAGATGTCAACAGTCTTTAGAAATTGTTTCAGGCTTGTATTCTGAAAAATGAGGAAGTAAGAGCAGTCTGAATGAGTGGACCCTAAAGCGTCACAGAGCTTTTTCATGAGCGCGACCGAGAGAGTGCGTTTCTTGTTTACCTTTGAAATTGACGAAGTTCTTGTGCGGATGAAATATTATCAATTATTTAGGCTAAAAACAACCTGAGGTTTGAATATAAACATCGTTTGACATGTTTCTATTAACTTTACGGATACAATTTGGATTTTTTTGAGGGGTGGTCTGCCATCACTGGAACAAACAACTAACTTGGGGATGGGGGGGGGGGGGGGGGGTTTAGCGGGTGGAATAGTGGGAGAACAATTGAAGGTTTTACTCCGTAGCAGTGCAAGTACCTTGGTACAGCTGTATAGACAACTCAACATTATGGTACTTTTTTAAATGTAAACTTTACAAACACACAGTATTATGATAAATAAATTGAAACTTGTAATCTCATTATGGTACATTGTGAAGTTTATAGCCAGTTAATATTGTAATGGCTTAGTAGATAATAAGACGAGACGATCAGTATTTACCTGGCTAAAATATATTATATATCATTCAACAATTTTAGATGAAGTTGTGGTGGAAAAGGTACTGTCCAACTTCTCCCATGACCTAGTGAGATATACATGGAGGAGGTTTAAATATCCTGACCTAGTGAGATATACATGGAGGGAGGTTTAATATCCTGACCTAGTGAGATATACATGGAGGAGGTTTAATATCTGACCTAGTGAGATATACATGGAGGAGGTTTAAATACCTGACCTAGTGGAGAATACATGGAGGGAGGTATAATAACCTGACCTAGTGAATATCATGGAGGAGGTTTAATAACCTGACCTAGTGGAGATATACATGTAGGAGGTTTAATAACTGACTAGTGAGATATACATGGAGGAGGTGTAATATCCTGACCTAGTGAGATATACATGGAGGAGGTTTAATATCCTGACCTAGTGAGATATACAAGAGGAGGTTTATATCCTGACCTAGTGAGATATACATGGAGGAGGTTAATGTCCTGACCTAGTGAGATAATACATGGAGGAGGTTTATATCCTGACTAGTGAGATTATCATGAGGAGGTTTATATCCTGACCTAGTGAGATATACATGGAGGAGTTTAATATCCTGACCTAGTGAGATATACCATGGAGGAGGTTTAATACCTGACCTAGTGAGATATACATGAGGAGGTTTAATAAACCTGACCTAGTGAGATATAATGGAGGAGGTTAATAGCCTGACCTAGTGAGATATACATGGAGGTTTAATATCCTGACCTAGTGAGATATACATGGAGGAGGTTTAATATCCTGACCTAGTGAGATATACATGGAGGTTTAATCAATCTAGTGTCTTGATTACTGTCTTATGTATTCTCTCTGAGACCAAAAGTTTAAAAAGTGTTGCTAGGGGGACAGAATGCCGGTCGGACCATCAATAAAATACACGTACATCACTCTTAGAATTCCACATAGGCGAGGATGTTGGAAATTTAATCAAAGCCTATTGGATGACATCTTGTTTTTAACTAGGACAGAATAATTTATAACAGACTTTTTCAGACATAACATTGGTACAGCAAATCCTCTTATTGTAGGGACACTATTAATGTTGCTTCAGAAGGCCATGCAATTCTACACTCATCTTTAAAACAAAGCAATTTAGGTCTAAAAGAGTTGATATCAACAAAGGAAATAGAGGGACTAACAGAACAGATAGATAGCAATAAAACTGTACCATAGAGGCTCATAATACGTTAGAGGAAACACAAAAAGAAATGATATCAGTTCAAGGTAGACAAAGTGGAGACCTGGTGTGACCATGATATTGTAACAACGGGGGCAGGCAAACGACAGGTCAAAAGCAGGCAAGGGTCGATTAACCAGAGTAGAAGCAAAGGTAATAAATGGCAGGCGAGCTCAGGGTCAGGACAGGCAGAGTGGTCAGCGGGCGAGACAAGGGGACAGGCAAGAGGGTCAGGCGGGAGAGAACAGGGTCAGGACAGGCAGAGTGGTCAGGCGGGAGGACCAGGTCAGGACAGGCCAGAGTGGCAGGCGGGAGAGGACCAGGGGCAGGACAGGCAGAGTGGTCAGGTGGCGAGAACAGGGGACAGGCAATTGGTCAGGCGGGCGGGCCAGGGTCAGGGACAGGCAGAGTGGTCAGGCGGGAGAGACCAGGGACAGGCAGATTGGTCAGGGGGGCGAGACCAGGGTCAGGGACAGGCAGAGTGGTCAGGCGGGAGAGACAGGGTCAGGACAGGCAGAGTGGTCAGGCGGGAGAACCAGGGTCAGGACGGCAGAGTGGTCAGGCGGGCGGACAACAGGGTCAGGACAGGCAGAGTGGTCAGGCCGGGCGAGACCAGGGTCAGGGACAGGCAGAGTGGTCAGGCGGGCGAGACCAGGGTCAGGGACAGGCAGAGTGGTCAGGCGGAGACCAGGGTCAGGACAGCCAGGTGGTCAGGCGGAGAGACCAGGGTCAGGACAGGCCGAGTGGTCAGGCGGGCGGACCCAGGGACAGGGCAGTGGGTCAGGCGGGAGAGACCAGGGTCAGGACAGGCCAGAGTGGTCAAAGACCAGGAGGGACGAGAGAAAAAGAGGGCCTGGGAAAAGACAGGACAAACGCTGGGTAAACTTGACAACAAGACGAATTGGCAACAGACAAACAGAAAAACACAGGTTTAAGTACACAGGGGTTAATGGGGAAGATGGGCGACACCTGGAGGGTGGTTGAACCACCAAGGACAGGTGAAACAGATCAGGGCCGTGAACCAGTAAGGAACTTATTCAAGAAAGATCAAGTGTTATATATATAGACATAGAGCGAACTAGATAGAATATGGGGGAAATGCACCAATTTTTTATTATTTTTTTCAACATAAATTATACCAAAAAATGATTTTACCTTAACTTGTTACAAATGAGAGAGTCACACCAGATGATTCAACAAACAATATTTGAAAGAGGAAGTACTTTCCAGTATAGTGTTCGTTTCAGTTTCCTGTATCGCCACTAAGTAAATTGTAAGGATATTTTCCAACAGTCTTTAAGGATTTTCCACATACAGTGAAGTCCGAAAGTTTACCTACAGTGTACAGTTGATGTCAAGAGGTTTACATCCACCCTTAGCCAAATACATTTGAACTCAGTTTACACAATTCCTGACATTTAATTCAAGTAAAAATTCCCTGTCTCCAGGTCAGTTAGGATCACCACTTTATTTTCAAAATGTGAAATGTCAGAATAATAGAGAAGAGAATGATTTATTCAGCTTTTATTTCTTCATCACATCCCAGTGGGGCAGAAGTTTACATACACTCAATTAGTATTTGGTAGCATTGCCTTTAACCTTTGTTCAA